>NW_013952674.1:614078-615233 GCF_001266775.1 Austrofundulus limnaeus | reverse complement strand
TCCTTTGGATCCCTTCACTCCAGTTTAGTGGTCACTTCAGCTTCACTTTACGCACTTTTCAGCATCTGAAAAAATCAACCTCTGCGCTCGCACACGCACGCCACAGAGGCTACACGCACACGCACGTTTCCCTTTAAGTCCATGCAGCACGAGCCAACCACACACACGCTCAAGGTACATATAGCTCTGTCAGACCCACACGCACTGATACAAGAAGCCCTTTGGAGTCACCTTTAGGATCCTGGTTCGAGTTCCAGATGAACCCCCCCTTTTTCCTCGTGTCCACACTTTTCCTCTCCTCTGTTGGACTCCTCTCCTTCTCCTTTCCGTCCTTCTTCTCGTCCTCGCGAGCTCTTAACCAGTTTCTCCTTCTCCTCGCGCTCTTCTCTGTCTCTTGGTGTCGGTTCTAGGTCACTTTCCGGCGTTTTTCCAGAGCCCCTCCATTATTCCGCCTCGCCAGTCGTTCCTAGTAGCACTGAGCGAGCGAGCGAGCGAGCGCGCGCACAAGCATACACACGCACGCACGAGCCGCTGCCGCGTTCCTCTAGTCTCCCTCTCTGCGCTCTCTCCTCTACCAGAGAAGAGCTTGGGTGAGTGCGTGTGCGCGTGTATGTTTGCGTGTGTGTGTGTGTGTGTGTTTCTGGGCTCTGCCTCCGACTGCCTGCCTATCTTGCCCCGCCAGCAGCAGAGGACTTCCCCCGGCAGCCGCCCCAGGTCCTAAAGAGAGACGGACTCACTGAAAGAATGCCACTGTACGGAAAGTGTAGCCAAAGATCGTCTATAAACCTGACAGGACGATTTACTCACCCTATTTGACTCCGTAGCAAAAAATAAAATAAAATAAAATGATACCATGCAAGTATGTAACAATATTACAATTAAAGATCAAAAAGTCCCAATTTAATTACTTTTTGAACTAAAAAGATAAAAAAAAACACATAGCAAACAGTAAACATTACTTTGCACAGCTGATTGACATTTTGCTTACGGGAAGCCAAAACTTCAGAAATTACTGACACAAAAACCTAATCTAATGAATTAAAAAAAACAGTGTGCCTCATGCAAGACTCGTTCGTACGCACAGATTTGTTCTTAAATTGTGCGTACGAGTGATTTAGGAGAATTTGTGGCATTCACCAATGTTTTCGTATTCTA
>NW_013952674.1:609152-612827 GCF_001266775.1 Austrofundulus limnaeus | reverse complement strand
ACACAGCGCTGCGCATCGTACCACACCCACCCACCCCCCCGCACGCGCGGTGGGTCGCAGGTGGTCTCAGATGCGGGTTTGAAATAAGCATTTTAAAATGTTTTCAAAATAAGTCTGGCACTTTGGAGAAAATCCAGGACTCACTGGAAGGATTATGTATCCCCTCTGGTCTGGGAACATCAAATTCAATCATCACACGCCCAACATCAAATTTTGTGAAGACAAGCGACCTGAGAGCGCGATTCGCAACGCTGCGATCGCTATCGCGTCCCGTGTGTCGCGTTTCACCCTGGCTGAGATGACAGCCGTTAATCGCTGTAGTTTGTCGCTGCCCGTGTGTCGAGCCCTTTACAAGCTCAGCAGACGTTTCACCAGTTTGTTTGTTAGTTGTCGCTGCCGATAGCCTTCAGGAGTCGTGGAGGGAGGTGTGGAAGCTCGGCTTGGAGACACAGCTCAGAGGAGGAGCTGCACCTAAAAAGTCCAACCAGCCGTTTTTGTTCTCCTGCATGGACAGCACAGGGTTTCACAAACATGCATAAATGAGTCAAAGCAACACTCTGCATGTTTTTGATGTGGAAATGATGTTAAAACATGATATAAAGCTCAAAAAATATTTTACATGATATTGCCCCTTTAATTGTTGTTCAAACAGATATGTACAACAGGTGAGATATTGACTGCTTATAACCTTTCCACACCTTTAAAAATCAGAATTATTTGTTTAACTCGTATTTGCTCTGTAAACAAACTGATTTTATTTTTTTATGTTTTTGAAACCATTGTGCCAAATCAGAATTACAAAATTTAAAATGGAGCAAAAGCTAAGTTTTTGTTTTGTTACATCTGAAGACAATAAAATAAAAATACAGAAAATTGTCCAAATGTTATTTTGTACCTTGCATGTTACTCTTTGAAACAAAGTCAGTAACGCCCTTAAAAGTTACTTTATAATAAATACAATGTATAAAAATATGTAGGCCTAATAATAATTTTTCCTTCATAAATTGTTCCCTTGTATATTTTCAATCTGCTCTCTACTATTTTCAATGAAACCTACTATTTGAGCCAAGCACCCCCCCACACACACACACACAACTGCCTCCCTCAGAAAACTGTTTATTAACACCCACACCAGTATAGGCTTCTACGTGTCTATATTTGGAGTTGTCATAAACAAACAAAAACATGTCATCTCCACGTCATCACAAATAATTTTAAAAAGTGCAGCAGAAAAATACATCAGTCAGCTTGCAGTATAGTATATACATTTATGCAACTTCCTACTCCATAAAGAGAAATATTCAACTATACAAAAGATAAATTTAGCACAGGTGTCAGCCAAAGGTAAAACAAAGGATTTTTTTCCTCTTTTTTTTTTTCTGCTGCGAAGTTGTTTTGAGTCTGAACCCAGCGGTCGCTATGGCAACAGCGGGGCAGAAGATGAGGCAGGGAGAGAGTGGGAGACAGTGTAGAAAACAGGAAGGAGGGAGACTCTGTCCTCCGTGTGTGATCAGGTTATTCTGACATTTGATCTGGTCAGTCATACACAAGCAGCGCTCCTATTAATTTCCCCTGATATTAGGTGCGTCATCATTGTGCAAATCACATTGAATAATCCCAACCGTAATCCGGGATTACCCACTCAAACTCCACCCCCCACGTCCATTGTCCAATTTAAAAAAGAATGGAGAGTGWGGAAGGTCAATTCTAGGGTAGCAAATTCCATCATGACTTATATTCACTCATTTATTTCAAACCGCGTGAGTCATCTTATTAGTCCCTCTCGATCTTTGGTGCGGCTACCCTTCTTCCTCAGGGCCCCGCCCCTCCGTCCCCTCCTCGCTCAGTCCTGCCTCAGAGCGTCATCAGGTTACCACAGCAACGGCCCGCCTATGGGAGACTGAGATCAGATCATTGTGGACCATGGGATCCAAATACTGAAGGGCAGTTTTTTTTTTTAATGAAAATCTTTAAAGCTTGAACTCCTAAGCTACAGAGGCCCTACTAAAATGTACTGATTTGTAAAAATAAATAAAGACAATTATAATGAAAGTGGTGCTGGTTGTTATTAGGAGTTTGAATAATCCACCAAAACTCTCCAGAAAACATAACTAATACATGCTGCATCCAAGCATGCTGCTAAAAATACACCAAGCCACGATTAGCGATGCGAGGTGTCCTTCTTTGAGGTGTAAACACGCAGCCTTTTGAAACGGTTTACCAGGACCTGCCTGCTCGCTGAATTAATGGATGTGACAGACGTGGCAGCGACCGGCCTGCCGAAAGCCCACAGTCAGGAAAACCAAGAGTGCTTTATTTATGGGTTGGGAAATCGAAGAGGGAAAAGTGCACATGCGGTGAGTTCAAGTTTAGAGGCGGAAGCACCAAATACATCAAGCAAACTGTTTTGTTTGATAAAGATCAAAGCGAATTGTTGGGAGCACGAAGTGTGTTTACAAGTCCCTGAATCCAGGCTGCTTCTCTTGGCCCCCATTATTAGTGGGAGGCCGTGTGTGTACATGAGCATATTTGTGTTTGTGCCGCGAGCCCAGAGGGCTGCAATAAGTTGAAGTGACAGTGGGGATCTTTAAATTGTGCTTCAACSTTTGCTGCCAACGGTAGATCTTATCTCAAATTCCCTGTATCCCCCAAGAAAAAGCAGAGGAGCGTAGTAAAGGGGCATACAGATGTATGAGACTGAAAACTGTGATCATGTCGCCCTCTGGTTTGTAAATAGCTTTTTAATTTTCATCTTTTACACTTACAGCCATGTTGTCCTTTTTGGAGCCAGTTTTGATCTAACATGATGAGAGAGGGGGAGGCGTGAATCCTTAGTGGCCAAAAATACAATTTTTAGCAGCTTTCTGCTTAAGATTGGTTTAGTTTTTTATCCCTTTGACCTCAAAGTAGTGGCACAGYGGCTGCAAGCTTCTTGAACCCGTCTCAATTTTGACCCCTCCAACTCGAATCAAGACACTACAGTTGTCTTCTGACACCTTCACCAGAGTTCTCCTCTGASAGAAAACACGTCCAGTACCAAAAACCAAAGCAGTGATAATGTTGTATAAAAGCTCTTTGCAAAATCTGCCCTATGTTCATTTCAAAATTGTTCTCCAACAGAATAAATCACAAACTTGGGGGCCAAGTGGGCCAAAGTGTGCAACAAAATAACGYGGAATACAGTTTTGCACGTGCAATGTCCAAATTTATCAAAAACTGGCCACGGAGAACTTAAGTGCACAGCTCATTAGCAACTGGGAAGAAAATACCCACAATTAATTACAACTTAAGATGAAAGTTTGCCATAATTTATGTCATTTTTCTGCTATTTAAAGTCACAGCCCAGTTAAACACTACCTTAAAGGGCCAATATTATGTGTTTCTCAGGCATAAATTTAAATACTATACCATAATAAAGTATCTACAGTATGTCACCTTTAGTTGTTATTAAAATGCTGTTTTTATGTTTAAATAGAAAATAAACTTATCTTCTCATCCCTTCCTCTTCTAAACGCCTTGAAATTGGCCTCTGTCTCTTTAAGAACCGCCTTCTGCTTCTGTCCCGTCCCATTTCAGTGCGGGGGTGTTCGCACTGTGATGCAGTTTACTTGGCAAATACATTTCCTCAAAGGTATTTTGAATCTGAAAAGAGCTTCACTGAGTGAGAAGTAGTGT
>NW_013952674.1:600593-608486 GCF_001266775.1 Austrofundulus limnaeus | reverse complement strand
CACACACACACACACACACACACACACACACACACACACACACACACACACACACACACGGCCACTATTTACTGCATTCAGACAAATAATTTATTCTCAAAGTACTGCCAAGAYAGAATAAATCAAAATGCAGTTTTTGTCACTCTACAGAATACATTTAACTAATATTCAGTGTTACGTTGTTGTACTTWCAGATGTGATGTATGAAACAGGATTTGAAAAAAAATACTTTGCTATATATAAGCAACTTGTACTTATCTGGAACATTTTTTGTGTGTGTGAATTTTCAGCCCAGAGGATGACGAACTGCTCAGTGCTCTGTTTTCTGCACTATTAAGTTATGTGTCCTATTTACGTCAGCAGGATCCAGCTGGACTTTACAGGCTRCAAAAGTAAATTACTGCAGTCTTTCTGTTCAGATTAAGAGTTGGAGATTAAGGCTAATGGTAATGGGACAAAATGAGGTTGAATTTTGAAGCTGGCTCATATAACAGCACTTAAAGTGGGAAATCATGCTAGACTTGAACAAAATCAATTTTGAGAATTGATTTGATCTTTTAGTAATTTAATAAATTGTAGTGATTATTGTTGCTCTCGCTCACTTTTAAAAATTMTTTGCCAGGATTGGTATACAATATGGAAAGTTTTTTAGCCTAATATATTACATCACCAAACTCTCATGATTGTTCATTCCTACTATAAATTTAGAAGGTTCTATTTTTTTTTTTACAAAAACATTCAATAACACCCTAAAATGACTCCAATAATGTATAGCTCTATGCATTTTCGTCATTTTATATGTTTAGAAGTGCAAAACAGACACCAAATCTAAGTTGTATACAGCTGAACTTCATCTGTGCTCAAATATTTAWCATGATACAAAGCTCCAAAATCAAAGTAATTTAGTCAGTCCTTGGGCAAGTCACTACGCCTGCCTTGCCAGGTGATGGTGGTCAGAGGGTCCAGTGTGCTGGTACATGGCAGCCCCGCCTCTGTCAGTGTGCACCAGGGCAGATGTGGCTGTAGCTTACCACCATCARTGTGTGAATGGGTGAAGTGTAAAGCACTTTGGGGTCCATATGGACTTGATACGYCTTTTACTATTTACTAATGATATGGCCTCAGACAGTGGACTTTGTGTGCGTTCTTGTCCAGTTAGACCTCAGTGCAGCATTTGATACAATTCATCGCAGTATTTAATATACAGAGGCTTTATTGGGATTACAGAAACGGCTCTAATATGGTTAAGTCTTATTTAATTGATGGATTCCGGCTTGTTAATTTTAATAATGAATCTTCTTCTTACACCAGAGTTAGTCATGGAGTTCCTCAGGGTTCTGTACTTGGACCAATCCTCTTTACTTTGTATATGCTTCTATTAGRTAAAGTTATAAAGCAGCATGGGATAAATTTCCATTGTTWTGCTGATGATTTTSAGTTATATTTATCTWTGAAACCTGACCATTCCAACCAGTTACTTAAACTACAAGCATGTCTGAAAGACATAAAAACCTAGATGACTCTTCATTTTTTGCTTCTAAACTCAGATAAGACAGAAGTTGTGGTTTTTGGACCTGAACATCTTGGGAATAAACTTTRCAGCCTTTAGATGGCATTAAGGCCTCCAGTTGTAAAGAACCTTGGTGTTATTTTGATCAGAACGTGTCTTTTAATCCCCACATTAAAAATGGTTTCAGGACTGCCTTCTTCCACCTGCGTAATATCACTAAATTTTAGAAACATCTTGTCCAAAAATGATGCAGAAAACCTAAACCGTGCGTTTATCACATCTAGGCTGGACTACTGTAATTCTTTATTATCTGGGCATCCAAAAAACTCTTTAAGAAGTCTTCAGCTAATCCAAAATGCTGCTGTTAGAGTTTTAATGAGAGTTGGAAGGAGATCATATTTCTCCAGCTTTAGCTTCTCTCCACTTGCTTCCTGACAAATTCAGAATAGAATATAAAATCTTACTAAAATAAGAATTAGATACAAAAAGGGACTTTTTAATGATTAATGTCTTGTTGACAACTCTTTTACCAACTTCAGTTTGAGATTAGATTTTTGTCTATTAACAGGCTAACTGCTAGTCTGAATGAGGACCAAAAGACCAAAGTGGAAATTTGAAAATGTCAAAGACGTTCATGGAGAATGTAGTGTTTATATGAACCGCTAAGAAATGTTTGAATTGTTTTAAGATATCAGAAATCCTCCTAAGTCTTGGCTCTGCATAATATTCATCCATTATCTTTTAACTGCTTCTTCCTTTCAGGGTCTTAGGGGTCACTGGTTCCTAGATCCACCAGTCAACGTGCAAGGGGCAAGATACGGCCTGGACAGGTCGCAAGTCCATCACATGGACACATAGAGACAAACAAGACAAAATACCATGCACTCAATCACTCATAGGGACCATTTAGAGATGCCAGTTAGCCTAATATTTATGGTTTTGGTCTTTGGAAGGAAACCAGAATACCTGGAAAAAAACCTCACACATGCAGAGAGAGAACATGCAAACTCTACCCAAAAAGGTYCCAGGTCGGGATTCGATCTAACAACCTTTTTGCTTAGAGGCAACAGCTCCAACTCAGCCTCTATACCTCCGCCCATTGATGCATATTAATATAACATAGTAATATATGTCAAAGGACTAGCCATTAGCTCATTCGTCTGGTCAGAACAAACTCATTAAGCATGTTCAAAGACAACAATATTTCACAGAATCCCACTTCATAAGATCTGAACTGTTTTTTTAGTTCATAGTACCATTWATTTAAAAAACTTTTTTTAATTCTATAAATTTGTTAACTCTCTGCTCTCTTTGTTGTACAAATCCAGACTCTTGCAGACAAGGAGGTGCTGAACACCCGTTCACAATCCCTCATTCTTTAAATATGGCTGCCATCTCAGCTTGTCTAACCAGAAGCCTCGGGCGAGCAGCAGGGTGGGTCAGCAGTCCTGTKTGTGGCATGGCTGTCAATCAAAGAGCCTTTTTATTTCCCCTCTCAGTGCTGTCTCTCCAAGTGAGTTTCTCTGCTTTTCGCTGTCTCTCTTTTTTCCCCTCCCCTCATCCTGTTTCTCCCTCAAGTCTGACGAGCAAAAGATTTCCTCAGACTTAAAAGAAAGGTAAATGAGCGTCTACCAGTCTCTCTTTCGTGATCCCTTTCAGTGTAGTGCAGACGGTTAGGGTTTGTTTTTACATCCTTTTAACTTTTCCACATTTAGCTGTGTTTCAGACGCATCTAAAAATGGATTCCATTCATTCTTTTTTAATCAATAGTATTCAGTAACATGAGTTATGACACCTACAGCTGAGCACTGTGCATGCATCGATTGTCCTTGAGACACTTCTACACGTTGACTGGAGTCTGTCTGAGATCGTTGGACCTATTGAGGAGCAGAAATAAGGTCTCGTAGTTTACATGTACAGACAGATTTAKATCTAGTGTTGTGTTTTCAGARATGTTAAGATACCATTTTAAACCAGATTGTCTCCAAAAGTTAATMACTTTTAGAYGTACGTACATCCAATGATTACTCCATGAATCCATCCAGTGGGTAATGGAATATGTTGGTAAAAGACACTGGGTTGACTCTAACAGGTTTAATCAGAGGTCCCAACACAATCTGCCAGCACCCGGAATGGTGTTGGGATGATTCTCTCACACCCAGTTTTARCTCAATGCCTGTCATACTGGTTGAGATATATTAACTTTTGTGTTTGATAGGGTTGACAAGCTTAAATCAGAATGACACTAAACATTAATTTGTTGTAGATGTACATCTAATGATTGTTTTCTCACAGTGTCATTAAAATCCACCCACTGGTACGGAAGAGGATTGTGATTCTGAGATAAAAGTCAGAATTCTTTTTTTATTTTTTCAGCAGCCCTAATCCTCTTTCGCACAATGGATTGCTGTCTTTGGCCTTAAGTTTTTAGATTTGTTCCGCTTGTAGCTTGAGYTCACCTACTCTGGAGCATAAGCATTAGTTAGTGAATTTCCATCAGCACATTGATGATACCCTCCTATATTTGTCTGAATCTGCAGGTGAAAAAAACACCTGGATGGCATTTTTTGATTATAATTCCAGATACAAGTTGTTGAATATGGTCTTTGTGGATTGTAATATTTTGGCCTTCAGTATTATTGTAAAAAAAACTTTTTAATATCTACAGCCAAACCCTAAAATTAACCTCACAATTACCTACCTGACCCTTAACTCAATTCACACCTTGGTCCAAAACCTACCCCCCATCCCACGAATGAGATTTAAACCAACCGGGGACTGGACTTATAGGTCCCCATATGTACCAGTTGTCCCCGTATGTAGGTGTTTTGACTTAGAATAGTCTTCATATGTCACACAAACACACACACGCACACACACACATGCACGCACGCACGCAAGCACGCACACACATGCATGTTTTATAGAGTCTGTTTGATCCTAAATAACTCTTTAAATCTTTAGAGCTGCTTACACTTTATTGTTAATATTTAACAGAACATGTCCTTATGTGTTGAGAGAATTTTAGTTTTTCCATTTAATATGCTAAAGAACTCTAATGTAATTCCCTTCTATCAGTCTGTACCGAAATTTCTCCAAGAAGCCTCTCGCTGATCAGAGTTGTATCTCCTGCTGTTCTTTGGAGGAACCCATGCTGCACGAGTTCAAACAAAAATCAGCAGGAGATAATTTTTTCCCTTTTTTGACAATATTCTTACTGGCTTTTTTTATTTTTATTTATTTTTTTTTCAATTTATGACTAAATTTTTAAACTTCAGCTTTGACACTGGCTCGCTGATAACTCTGGAAAGTATTTGAAAGAAAAATTCACTTTGTACAAACTTCACTGTGACCCCCCTTTCATTGTATCTTGAAGACTTCACAGCTCGGTATGATCCCAGCTGAACTCCTCTGTCTCACACGGCAGAGTGGTTTTTTTTTTTTTTTTTTTTTTGTGTGGCTTAGAGTTTCTGAAAGTTGAATAGGAGGCAGAGCTTCCAGGTTTCAGGCTCTTCTCCTGTGAMACCAGAGCTCGGTTCGGGTTTGGGAAGCTTACACCCTCTCCACCTTTGAGATTAAGCTTAAAACTTTTCTTTTTGATGCTTATAATTAAGGCTGACTCAGGTGACCTTTTCTGCTAGGCCTATAGGCTGCAGGGGGGTGGCATATGATGAACAATGCACCACTATTCTTTTTCAAGTTTTTACATTTTGTTGTTATTTCTGACGTTATCGACATTTCTCCTTTTTTATTCGCATAGCAGATTGGATTTTATGGTTACTGGCGTGTGTGTGTCTTCATTCTCCTGCATGTCGAAGGAAATGTTCCTGTGTTTGATCTTCCATACAGAATGAAGACGGGAATACCCTCTTGTCCATCCATCTGTCCACCTGATCATCTGGCATCTTAAGTGAGGCACCAACTTCCATTTTGATGAGTGGCTACATCAAGGCATAAAAAAGGTCACTATTGAAAATTGGGTTGCCATGTCAAAATCCAAGATGGCCACTGCCATATACAGTACAGACCAAAAGTTTGGGCACAGTTTCTCATTCAAAGAGTTTTCTTTATTTTCATGACTTTGAAAATTGTACATTCACACTGAAGGCAACAAAACTACAAATTAACACATGTGGAATTGTTTACTTAACAAAAAAGTATGAAACAACTGAAAGTATGTCTTGTATTCTAGGTTCTTCAAAGTAGCACCTTTTGCTTTGATTACTGCTTCACACACTCTTGGCCTTCTCTTGATGAGCTTCAAGAAGTAGTCACCTGAAATGGTCTTCCAACAGTCTTGAAGGAGTTCCCAGAGATGCTTAGCACTTGTTGGCCCGTTGCCTTTACTCTGCGGTCCAGCTCACCCCAAACCATCTGGATTGGGTTCAGGTCCAATGACTGGAGGCCAGGTCATCTGGTGCAGCACCCCATTACTCTCCTTCTTGGTCAAATAGCCCTTACACAGCCTGGAGGTGTGTTTGGGGTCATTGTCCTGTTGAAAAATAAATGATGGTCCAACTAAATGGGCGGCACGGTGGCTCAGTTGGTAGAGCTGATGCCTCTCAGCAAGAAGGTCACTGGCTCAAATCCCGGTCCGTGGACCTTTCTGGGTAGAGTTTGCATGTTAGAGTTTGCATGTTCTCTCMGTGCATGTGTGGGTTCTCTCCGGGTACTCSRGCTTCCTCCCACAGACCAAAAAACATGACTGGTAGGTTAATTGATAACTCTAAATTGTCCCTAGGTGTGAGTGAGAGAGTGAATGGTTGTTTGTCTCGTTTGTCTCTATGTGTGGCCCTRTGATGGACTTGCGACCTGTCCAGGGTGTACCCCGCCCCTCGCACTGTGACTGCTGGAAATGGGCACCAGTGACCCACGCAACCCTGAAAAGGAAGAAGCGTGTACAGAAAATGGATGGATAGTCCAACTAAATGAAAACCGGATAGAATAGCATGCTGCTGTAAGATGCTGTGGTAGCCATGCTGGTTCAGTATGCCTTCAATTTTGAATAAATCCCCAACAGTGTCACCAGTAAAGCACCCTACACCATCACACCTCCTCCTCCATGCTTCACGGTGGGAACCAGGCATGTAGAGTCCATCCGTTCACCTTTTCTGTAGCACAAAGACAGTGGTTGGAACCAAAGATCTCAAATTTGGACTCATCAGACCAAAGCAGAGTTCAACTGGTCTAATGTCCATTCCTTGTGTTCTTTAGCCCAAACAAGTCTCTTCCGCTTGTTGCCTGTCGTTAGCAGTGGTTTCCTAGCAGCTATTTTACCATGAAGGCCTGATTCACACAGTCTCCTCTTAACAGTTGTTCTAGAAATGTGCCTGCTGCTAGAACTCTGTGTGGCATTGACCTGTTCTCCAATCTGAGCTGCTGTTAACCTGCCATTTCTGATGACCTGTTCTCTAATCTGAGCTGCTGTTAACCTGCCATTTCTGATGACCTGTTCTCTAATCTGATCTACTGTTAACCTGCCAGTTCTGAGGCTGGTGACTCAGATGAACTTTTCATCCACAGCAGAGGCGACTCTTGGTCTTCCTTTCCTGGGGCGGTCCTCATGTGAGCCAGTTTCTTTGTAGCGCTTGATGGTTTTTGYGACTGCACTTGGGGACACTTTCAAAGTTTTCCCAGTTTTACAGACTGACTGACCTTCAGTTCTTAAAGTAATGATGGCCACTCGTTTTTCTTTACTTACAGTAGCTGCTTTTTTCTTACCATAATACAAATTCTAACAGTCTATTCAGTAGGACTATCAGCTGTATACTGTATCCACCTTCTGCACAACACAACAACTGATGGTCCCAACCCCATTTATAAGCCAAGAAAACCCACTTACTAAACCTGACAGGGCACACCTGTGACGTGAAAACCATTTCAGGTGACCACCTCTTGAAGCTCATCAAGAGAATTCCAAGAGTGTGCAAAGCAGTAATCAAAGCAAAAGGTGGCTACTTTGAAGAACCTAGAATATAAAACATATTTTCATATTTTCAGTTGTTTCACACTTTTTTATTCAGTATATAGTTCCGCATGTGTTAATTCATAGTTTTGATGGCTTCAGTGTGAATCTACAATTTTCAATTCAATTCAGTTTCAGTTCAATTCAGTTTATTTATATACGTAGCACCAAGTCACAACATATGTTGTCTCAGCAGACCACGTTGAATCACTTCATCACAGTCTCCCATCCTGAGCAAATGGTGGAGAAGAAAAACTCCCTGCTAATCAGGAAGAAACCTCTAGCAGAACCAGGCTCAGGGCAGGCGGCCATCTGCCTCTACCGACTGGGTTGGGGGACAGGAAAGAGACACAGGTAAACACAGAAGAACTGGTCCAGGTGCACCTACTTCTGGAAAAGAGACAAAAAGAAAAAAAAA
>NW_013952674.1:596712-597965 GCF_001266775.1 Austrofundulus limnaeus | reverse complement strand
GTTTTAATTACAACAACCTTAAAGCTCTGTGGCACATGACCATTCATTAAAAATAAATTAATTATATCTAAAATATGGATATTAATTAAGGGAAATGCTTCTTTGAACAGTCTGGATGGGATGGGATCTATCAGACATGTTGATGGTTTGGATGAAGTTATTATTACCTCCGCCAAGGGAGGAGGTAATGTTTTCGGTCGCATCTGTCTGTCTGTCTGTCTGTCTGTCTGTCTGTCTGTGGACAAAATTACTCAAAAACTTGAGGACGGATTGTCATGGCATTTTTACCACATGTGGGTATTGGGCAAAGGAACRYACCTTTAAACTTTGGTGATGTTCCAGATCACGATGCGGATACAGGAACTTTTCTTTTAATTCCAGCAAATCAGCCAGGCTACGCAAAGTATCACTACGTCAGATGCATACCTGTAGGAAGCAGAAAGTACAAGTCGCATCGCTGRGACTACACATCCCAGGATGTTTACTATCGGGAAAGYTGTGATTATTCTGTGATCAACTAGTATTGGTGATGTTACATGCTGTCTGGAGACRTAGAGAAAGAAATGTGAYTCTCTTCACGTTAYGGGAATAACAGAAGACACCGACAGYGGGAGGAGGGTCCAGCTGCAGCCGAGCTCAAGCAGGTACCGAACAGCGGGAACAGCTGATAATCCATGTGAGGTACGCCCTCCACATAAGGACTTTACTGTGGGATTAGTCAGAAGTTCATGGCAGTGTGTGTTTGTGCTGAAAGCGCTCAGATGGTGTATTTTTGCTTCAACCACTTGCTTAAAAAAAAAGGCAAGTCGCTTCCAGAGTAACTGTACCAGGAAGCAGCAGTTTATAAACAGTCAAACAGTTACAAACTCAAGGGGATAAAACAGGCGTTTTACACGGTGGAATCTGACTGATGAACACTTAGAAGCTTAATCCGGGACTGTAGGACTCTGATGGACTCTGTAGTACTCTGCTGGACTACCAGTTTGTGGATGAATAACATCGGGTGACGAGTCTCTGACTTTTTTTTTCCACATTGGACTCCACCGGCAAGAAATCCCATTCATGCTGCCTGCTTAAATGTTCGCTACGTCACAACTTATTCGGTAAATGTATTTCCATCTCTCCTTTTGTGCATTAACTCTATTGCAGGATGGCCTTGGCGGAGGTTTGCACTGTCTGAGCGCTTCTAGTTTTAGATAATTCAGAGAGCTCAACAGGACAAAAACTGTTCAGACATAAATCAGGTTCTAGTG
>NW_013952674.1:589762-595078 GCF_001266775.1 Austrofundulus limnaeus | reverse complement strand
GTTTTTATATTTATTTAATTTGGTCCGTGGGTGGGCTGACACAATCCTGATGGGGGTTTGGGTGGTTAAAAAGGAGAGGCAGCAGAGAGGGGTGTAAAACTACAACTCTGCTTCCTAGTCTGGACCCTGGATTGTCAATAATTTTTGTGGTCAGCAAAGTCAGCTAAATTCTTAGAAAGGAGAGCTGCCCCAGTCAGGGTGGGATGGATGCCATCTCTCTGCATCAGACCAGGTTCCCCCTAGAAAGAACTCCAGTTATCCACGTAGCCGATTTTGTTTTCAAAACACCACTTAGATGCCCAACGGTTAAATGAAGACATATGACTAAACATATCATCACTAGTCAAGTTAGGGAGAGGGCCAGAGAAAACTACAGAGTCCGACATAGTCTTTGCAAAGTTACAGACCGAAGCAACATTAATTTTAGTGACCTTCTATTGGTGTAACCTAGTGTCATTACCACCGACGTGAATCACAATCTTACGATACCTAGCATTAGCATTAGCTAGTAGTTTCAATGGCTCCTGCAATGCATTTAATCATGGTTGTTGGAGTTCCTAGATCCAAGTTTTGGACTWTGGAGCTGCCAATAACCRGGGTCTATTTCTTGGTCAGAGTGTCTCTGAGTGTGGAGAATTGATTAGAAACATCAATGGGTTGACGGTTGGGAAGTTTAGCTTTAGCACTACGCTTTTTCCGGGCCATCACCCAGCTAGCTCGGGGTGGTGGCCGTTGCTAAAGAAGGAAAGGGAGTACCGTAACTAAACATCTCACATACGGAGCAAGTGAGGAAAGACGAGGTCGGAGAAGAAGTAGCCTTGATGCTAAGCAAACATTAGCGAGAGCTACAAGAGTCCGAAATACACAAATAAAACCAAGAAGTGTTGAAAAATAAAAGATGYTTTAAGCACAGTCCCAATAAGAAAAMCTATWTCAAGGGTGATTTAGGACTAGAARTAGGACCGTGCAAAGGTAGATAATCCAGTGAGTTGAAGAAATTCCCCAAACAAACAAATTGCCGAGCACCAGCAGCAAAGCAGAACATGATACAATATGTTACCCTATWTCTTACCTCACCCTGTCTCCTGAAAACAGGAGCAGGTGTACGGAGGAAGACGGTTTGGTAGGAGCTCTAAAGTTTGTGATGTTTGTTAGCGGAGCAGTCTTTCACTGTCAGCATCAACTCAGCAGGTGAACGCCAGAACAGGGATATATACAATTTAACTCCTACCCTCTTGAATATCTTACACCAAAAACATTAAGAATTACTTGCATTCCCTGTTCATTGACAGTCCAGAAAAACACTCATCTCAAAAACACCAAATGGTCACAGTTCAAATCTTTCAGCAGGGGACATCGGCACACTGCTTGTTTTTATAGAGATTTACTGTTGTTAAAAAGAAGTTCGTCTCAACAGAAACTCACCAATGAGATGCAGAATTAAATAAAGTTGATAAATTGATGCAATCCATAAGTTTCTCCAACCTTTTGTAATGAACTGACAGGAAATACTTTAAAATAAGAAAATGGATGGATGGTTTGAGGGAACAGATTAGAACGGTCCAAAAATTAAAGCATGTGTAATTAAAAAAARGGAGTTATAAAATCCTACTTTYTGAACAATGTTTAAGTTGTGGAATTAAGTTTCGTTGTTTTTAAAAAGTAATTGATGTTGATTTAATTCCTTTTCTAAAATGGGCTGTTAAGACCTTGAAGAATCTCCTACGGAGTATTGTTGTCATAGTTTTCCAGAGCTGAGCCACTATGATGCCACTTCCTGTAATCTCATCTGTTGCTTGACCTTGTGGCACCAATCCCATGTTCTTTAATCAACACCTAGCTGCAGCACATAATTGAAAAAATAATTACTAAAGGGGTTTAAAATTTACTGATGGAACAGTGCAAATGGTTTAAATAATTTGTCCTATTAACAACATGCAATCTTTTAAAGGAAGGGGCCTGTTTGGCTGCCCTCTGTGTTGACTTGTCTGTGCCTGTTTTTGCTGGGAAACAGTTTTGGTCTGAAATAAACTTTAGACTTAGAGATAGACAGGTAAACCAACACATGCAGTCATGTCCAAAAGTTTTGGCAGCGACACAAATGTTGTGTTTAGCAAACTTTTTGGGTTCAGTTTTTTTGGTGGAAATTCAGCATTTTTAGATTATTATGCAAGGTGACAAGATTATTTAGTCACAGATGAGTGCTTTATTATTTGAAAAAAAGTTTACAACAAAACTCTTTTTCACCTTATTTTTGCCCTGACTATACTATCACATGCCTTCTGTGAWTGAGCTGAAATCCCTATCATTTCAACTTATAGACTGATTTCTACAGAAAAATTGAAGATGGGGTCCTACCATCCTTGGCAGCTGGACTCCAGAGGAAACTAAGCAGCATCAGTGGGCYAAATGAGCCAGYGGCCCAGGCTGTTGCTGAGGCAAAGGCTTGGTTAGTGTAAGTCTTGGGGTTTTGTGCAGTAGTGRGGGAGGAATGGAGTGCGAGATTGACAGACGGATCAGATTCTGTAGTATTGTGTACTYTGTATTGGTTTGTACTGGTGAAGAGGGAGCTAAGTTGAAGGAAAAGCTCTGTGTTTAACATTTAATCAACGTTCCTACCCTTAACTAGGGTCACAAACTCTGAGCATAAGGGTTCATGCAGGGTCTTAAAATGTCTAAAATTTGAAAATTAGGCCTAAACAAGTCTTAAAAATGCCCATTTTTTCATCCAAGGTCTTAAATTTAATTTTGTCAAGTCTTAATTTTTTTTACTTGCAATCTTTTCCAAGAAGCATTGGTTGCTTAAATAAACATAGTAAAGCACTGTGATCAGAGGTTGACGTGATCTGTCTTCATGAAGTGCTAAGTTTGCTACAACCAGTCTTGGTACGTGGTTAAACTAAAAATCCCATGATAACTGCAGGCAAAAAAGGGCACAGTTTACTTTCATGTTTTCAACTTCTTTGCTACTACAACTCTCCACATACTACATCTTGTTCACCTGCCCAAAAAACAAAGAAGTTCAGTCATGTCCGTGGCTTATTTAAACATGGGAAAGTGTGTTTTCAATGARACTTGGMTTCATATCAGTGATTTTTGCACTCATTCGGTATGAAGGTCTCAAAGATATGAATTTTTCATTAAAATAATTTAGTGTTCTTGTATTAGATAAATATTCTTTAATAGCTAAATAGATAGCAATAAAAGATTTCTATGTTAAAATTTCTGGGACCATTTGAAAGCTTCTGTCAATGTGTTGGTTTGGTCTTAAATGTCATTCCTAATGGTCTTAAAAGGTCTTGAAAAGGTCTTAAATTTAACTTACCGAAACATGCATGAACCCCGGAGTGGTGGCCGAAACAACAATGTCTCTGATACAAGAGGTGGATAGCTGTGCTGTCCCTTAGAGATATGATGGGACATTTGGTTATTTAAGGGAGACTTGAGATAAAACACCAAGAAGAGTCAGTTAAGATGATTCAGGCATCTAGTAGGGATACTACTTGGACATCTCCCTTAAGAGGTGTTCCAGGCCTGTCCAACTGGGAGAAGAACCTGGGGATGATCCAAGACATGCTGACTACTGTATGTCTAACACATTCTCACTCCCGACTCGTCAACATATTGATGCTTTTCCAAAGTTCCCTCTGCGTCTTATTTTGACGCGTCAGGTGACCCCCTCACGTCAGCCGTTGCTGCCTGCGGCTTTTCCGGGTTGCGCCAYCAGGCGTCTTTGGGTCGGGGGTCTGAGATTAATATGAGGGATCAGGATAAATGGTTAAGAACTGGACAGATATGAATGGAACTTATTTGAAAGTAGAAGTTATTTTGGTCACATTCATTGCCCATCCTTCCTTCCTTCCTTCCTTCCTTCCTTCCTTCCTTCCTTCCTTCCTTCNCTTCCTTCCTTCCTTCCTTCCTTCCTTCCTTCCTTCCTTCCTTCCTTCCTTCCTTCCTTCCGTCCTTCATTCCTTCCTTCCAGAGCCAAGTTGCAGGAGGCGTAGATGTGTTTTTTTCACAACCATCTTTTCCAGTTCTTCCAGGAGGATTTCAAGGGTTCCCCAGGCCAGCCAACAGACATACCAACCCATTCTCACTCCCGAGTCGTCACATATTGAMGCTTTTCCAAAGTTCCCTCTGYGTCCGATTTTGATGCGTCGGGAACTCCCCTTGCGTCATTTTTTGACGAGATGGGACGGAATCTGTTGTCATAATTTCTGAAAGTGTAGAAAATGTAGAAAAACTACCGTCCCAAAGCCTAAAATTACCTTTATTCACTTTAGACATCATATCCCTGACCCTAGTACCTAAAAAGGACATACTGTATCTTAAAGCACATTTTGTTGTGATGGTCGCTGATTAGCCTGAATCCTATTTAAATTGCAAAGTAAAGAGGAGTCAGGCTGCAGTTTGAGACACAATCTTAAAAAATAAATATATAAATAAAAGATTATACCTAAATGTATTCACAGAACTCCAGTGCCTTTCTTCAGGGAGRATCCACTGTTAGTGCATCTGGGGAATATGCTATTTGTAGCTCCACAGGCACATGGGACGTGACCACTCCACCATCTCTTTGCTTTCCAATAGTCAGCAATACATACAGTATATCCTCAGCAACACTCTTATCCTCAGCAAAACAGCCTGCTCAAGAGTGTCCCTCCTTCAGCACAGTATAATCACCTCTTGTGACAAAACCCCTGGCTTCTCAAGGGTGTACCTATCTCCTCAAATACCCTCACTCCATAAGATAAAGACATTAGAGATTAAGGGATTTGGAGAGGGTTACATCTGTGATGCACTGTGATACAGACTAGCTCTGGAAGTTTGGGATCCTTCCGGCAGATACCATCAAATGAGCCAAACAGTGCAGAGGGTCTCACTGAAACAAAGCTCAGCGTGATATCAAGCTGGTTTGGAGTAGTTTTTTCTTTGTGGTGATCCAATCTGATAGAATRCAAAACAAAGATCATAAAACCCCAATTTCCTGACAAAACGTGAACATGACTGCAAATGACTTTTACAGTAATGCACACGATGGGATTAGCAAAGCATAGACAGAAAAAGGTCAGTTAGATGAAGCATCATGAAATATGTTTTCTCTCTGTTAGCTATTGTTTTCCTCTTCAGAGTTGTCGCCTCTCACACACTCCCATCCTTTTCCTCCCTCTTTCTCCTCCCCTCACTCGTTGTCCCTGGGTGGGATGAGTCATCGAAGGGAGAGAAGAAAGGAAAGGAAATATATTAGCACTTGTGTGTGTGTGTGTGTGTGTGTGTGTGTGTGTGTGTGTGTGTGTGTGTGTGTGTGTGTGTGTG
>NW_013952674.1:582683-588412 GCF_001266775.1 Austrofundulus limnaeus | reverse complement strand
GTGAAGCCATCTTCACCACTTGGAGCAACGTTCCCACTAGGCTCCTGGAAACACTGGCATTAAGCATGCCTAAACCATTGTTTGAAGTCATCAACAAGAATGGTGGAGCTACTCATCACTGAGTCCTTTTTTGACACTTTGATTTCTGTTTTGGGGGRTTTTCWGGTTTTTTTGAGCTAYGGTCTTAAACTTTTGATCAACTGAAAAAGTCATGTTTGAGTGTAAATGCAGTTTTCAGACAATTCCCTGCTCAAAAGTTCTTGTCTCTTGCACCGATTTCTTCTTTTAACATTGTGAAGCTCTACTTAGAACCTTCTTAAGATCCAATAGTGCAAAATGCAAATTCTTGTACTTTTTTGACTGGTCTTAAGATTTTGATCAGGAGTGGTATGTGTGATTTCAATCTGAATACTCTGCTAACAATTCCCACAAAAGTTATCCTTCAAAGGTGGACACTACACTCCCATAAAAAACTKTTTTGTGACTTTTTGCCTTAGGTTTACATAGATTATAGCATGATTGTGCAGCTCAACATTTACTGTACTTAAAACCTTCTCTGAGGAATTTGGATGTACCCAGTTTAACTTTCTCTGCTTAATGTTTAATAAACATTTATTAACTATAATTGTGCATTAAGACACATTCAGTTTATTTAGATACCAAATATTTTTGTTATAGATTTTATGCAAAACTTTTCATACTCAATGTTTTTAGTTGTGTCCATGTATGACTGCAGACATGTAGTATTAGACTAGAAGTGTTCTGAAGATATCCAGAGATATTTAGGACTATGGTCATGGTTATGGTAAGTGAGGTTGGATGAAGAACCCATATGAGCAGGGGGCTCATTTTTTRAACAAAATCAAGGCTTTGAATCTCTGAAATGTTGAGATGATGCTATGAGATGAAGGTTTTCAATCCACTTTTTTTAAGAATTTGAGGAACATTTAACGATCTGAAATGCTGGAAAAAAAATATCTCAGCCTTCTTTGCACAAGTCCACTACAGATTTGTGCACTGAATATGTGCTTATTTACTTACTTTTACAGTATTACGAACAAAGTCGTCACACAAAACCAAAAACAGCAATGATTAGTGTAAACCAAGAACAAACTGTTGTCACTCTACAAAAGGTCACAAAGCGGTTCAGTCCCACATCAAGTGTTTGTAACAAACAACATACCGTAAACAGAGCCACAGCTGGACATAATTATGTGGTTCAGCACCAAACAAAAATAATTTTACTCAGCTAACAACATTCAAAAGTGATCAAACAAAAACTCTTCCTATCATCATATCATATGTCAAATTCAAGACCYGCARGCTAAATGTGGCCCTTTGTGACATTTTATGTGGCCTGTGAGAGCTTCAAAGATTAATGTCTCAAAATACTGTTTGCTGCTTTAAATCCAGAAATGACCACAATGCACATCTCGTAATGCATGTGGATTATTTTATCCTAAAAAGATGACATCCCACCACTAGATGGAGGTGCACATGTTTCAAAAATAGCAGTTTCYCCATTTTGTGGCAGTCATGTTGTACTGGGAAGTGGGAATTTCCCACTAACAATCCTAATTTTAAATTGGAACATCCCTTCTTTGTGGGAATTCTATGTTGTAAAGTTAGAGAGTTCAGAAATCAAGATTTTTACTACAACTTAATGTTACTGGTGCCAGCCCTAGGGGTAAGCTGGACGATAGCAAGTGGCACACATCTAGCATAGGCTGTGTTGCCTAAATCTGAATCTATGGCTGTAAGCCTGTGAACAGATGAGGGAGACACGTTATCGGACCATAGCTCATTTAAACCRGGTACACACTGGACGCATTTTGAGCAGCCAAAGCAGCCAGTTTACATGCAAAGTCTATGGTGGACACGCATCTAGGAGCAACGTGGTGCGCTAGGTAGCGGTAGGATGCGGCAGAGCCTTTTCCGTACATGCAACGCATCCRAAGCAACCACTGCTCAAGTTAAAAAAATTGAACTTTCGCTGCTGAAGCATCACTGCTGAAGCATCGTGCGTTTGGTGGGAACCCAGCTTTCCTTCTGAGCTGCACCTGTGCAAGAGTCCTCTAAGTCCACAGTGGTGCTACTTCACCCTATGCTGGTGTGAATGAGTACAGCAATGGTTTTATAATACAAAAAAGAAGAATGGGGGGGGGGGTGTTATGAACAACTTGTTATATAGTCTTTTTTTCAACCTACTACACTCTCCCCTGCTTTCTAGAGATGGCCCCGGCATCTTGTACTAACATGTGTAATTAGGTCAATACACTATACATKCACTCAATGTTAATATTTATGGTCCTTTAATATTGTCAGAAAATAATTTGTTTCATCACAAATCTAACAAATCCATACAGGAGTAAGGTAATAATACATGTCAGGTTGTGTTGGGTTAAAGGTCGTGGGGCATGGAGTACAGACAAACATCATATTCGCTCCTGCATTCCAGGGTTGATAGGAAGGTTGTCCAAACTGGTTGTAAGTTAACACTTGTCGTGGATGAGCGTTCTTTTTGACCTTCATGCTGTCGTAACATTCTCATCTTGTGTGGYTGTTTTATTGTCACAAGCTTGAACATCTGGTACAACATTTTCCATTTCATAATTGTATCACTTGTGTCTTGTTGTATGATTATCTCTTCAGCTGGTATTGTGACAATAAGCACTGTCTGTGGTGCTGAATCTGAAACAACAGCGGTGATCGGTACTTTTGGACAATGTAGTTCAACTTGTGGTTGTGTACGTTGCTCCTGTATTCAAGTGCTGCAACTCTGAGTTCAGGTTGTGACTGAAGTTGAAGTCTTGGTCCCAGATACACGGGTACATGTTTTCAGTAATATGTGCGTTCCATCTTTTCATCAAACTGTTTCGACTCTTGGATGGGGGGTGCATGGGCTATCCCGGTCAGTTATAGACAGCCTATGGCTATGTGTCCTGCTTGACCACACACAAAACAATGTTGACAATAAATTTTGTTTTGTTTTACACAAGATTTGCATCTGTCTCATGTTTCGGTTGGTTTCTGCGAGCTTTGTCTTTGAGGACCAGAGTCAACAGGTAGGGTGTTGTCGGGTGGTATGTTCATTTGGGCAAGATGTCTAGTCAGTAAGGACACTTGAGCTGTCAGTTCTCTAATAGCGACTTGTTGAGCCTGTTGTTTTTTGTCATTTACCCAGTCTTTTATGTCTTTGAGCTTCTTCACTAGTGGACATAGTGATTTGTTCAAGCAAAATGGCACCACCAACTTGCATGTCATTAATGCAAGGCTTTAAGTCACATCTCATGTAGTCATTTTTCTCAGAAAAAGCACCATGAATGAGTTTCACATCATAGTTAAAACCAGTACCAACTTGTTGTGACTCAAAAAGAACACACTGTTTTAAGCCCATTGGTCTGTACTAAAACTGTTGTGAACATTTTTGGTTTGACTGTTTAGAATTAGTTAGTTCTTGAAAAAGCTCAGTACTGCCTTTGTCATGAATGTGAGAGCGAAATAATCTTGTTAGCGTATCAACATTTTWATCACTCTTGTTGGTCAATATGTCTCTAAATGTACCAGGTTTTATGATTTTAGGAACACTTCTGATCACTTCAGTAAACCCTTCTTGTAAACCTTCATCAATTTATTTACACATGATAAGAGATATAAGAGACATAAGAGATGTCTGAACCAGTATCTGATATTTGTCCACCAWAGAGTTTWATAAACTMTCTCCATGGTAGCAGACTTGCTGCATCACTAAGACTCAATAYCTRGTTTCTTGAGCTAGAGGATGGTCATATCCAGTAGAGGAACATTTGTTTGAGGTGGAGTGGTGAGGCTTTTCTGCAATGTACTGATGTCTCTATCCTCTCCAAGGGATAAGGAGGATAATGAGTGATGGAGAAGGTCTTTAGGCTGTGGTGATGAAGGGGGAGAAATGTCTCTGGGGTGTGTGATGGAGCAAGTGAGGGAAGGGACAGGTTCAGGGGTAGATGAAAGGAGGAGTTGGATTGACCTMCCAGACATGAGCTGGATCCTCAACTCCAGTTGGTTCAGCATCTGAAGACTTCAGTAGATCACTGATCAGGTCATTTAGAAGGAGTAAATGGAAYATGCCTTCATCTTCCGTCACTTCTCAAGTAGTTGATGATTAGCTCATACAGGTCAACACCATTTAGCTCTTCAATGTTGAATGTAGTAGTGCCATCATCAGTAGAGAGGACAATGGGGGGCAGCTGTGGTGTAGTGGTAGAGTAGCCGGCTTGGGACCTGAAAGTCACAGGTTTGGCTCCCCGCCATGCCCACATGTCATACTGTCCTTGAGGAAGCCACCCAACCCCCAACTTCTCCCTGGGCATCTACATAGCTGCYCGCTGCTCCACCTGGGTGCCTCTCACRTGTGGTGGGTCAAATGCAGAGCACAAATTTTGTCATTGTATTGGGAACATGCATTGATGAATTGATTAATTAATTAATTGGTGACAGTTTTTTTGATGATTAATTGCACCCAAGATTATTTTTGCACAACCCTAGTTGACATCTCCGAWAATTAATTTTGACATTTGAATATTAGAAAAGCGTTTACATTGTCAAACAGTTCTGCAACCTGGGTCTCTCTCTCTCTTCCAAATGGTTTCTAGTGCTAAAGTGGAGCCAGAGTTCACTTTGCACCAGCTCATTTTGTGGCCATCACTGTAAGCATGAGTGCTATCTCAAAACCAACCTTTTTCTGGGCCAATGCAAAGATTGCTTTTGTCCAGAACAGTGGGTGGCTCGTAGAGACCAATAACAAATAAAAACATTGGGAGTACCATGTTTTAAAATACACAGTTATTTTCAGGATCAGTGTTTTTTTTTAGTCTCAAAATAAGTGCTCACAAACATTGACAGCTGTTTCAAAGAGCATTTGTAAAATAGACAGATGCTTTTAGGACATCTGTTTGCAGGAATAAAGACACAAACCCTGTGATCTGTAGATATGAAGTGTCTCTGCACTTTGATCCTCTACACTATATTAGAGGGTGAATCAAATATTTACCAGAGGAGATGTATAATGTGACACAATAATGTGGTTCCATGGTGGCTTTCTGGTTTTGAAAAATCAAACCTGTTCTTAACATTATTGTTTAAGAACCAGTTAGGAACCAGCTCAAGTACCAGCCTGGTCTAAAGCTAGAACCATTTTAGTGAAAAAACCCATGAGAGTTACAAACATCATATTTATGTCTTTTGGTTATCTTTGTGGCAATAGTAGARCTCAAAGATATACTCTTTAATAGATATTATTTTTAAAGGTGAGCATGTTTTTATACACTTGGTAGATATTTTAACTCCAAACCAGGTCACTTTGGTCATTTGTGACTTTTGACCTTTACAATGCCACCTGTTCTGTATGGACCGTATCTTTAGCCCCTATGCCTTGGGAGTACCTTTAAGCGGTTCTCATCGGTTCATTCMTGGCCAAATGTGTCTCCATTTCAGTTCCAACAGTTTTTGGATCCACCCAGTAATGGTTGTCAAGCCAAGTATTGCTCACAAGCGATATTGAAGTCAGCAAACTGCTGCTTGTGGTGAGCCAAGACAGAACTTGCAAACTCCTCCTGGAGAGACAGGTGCAGACATTTAGGGGAGATTGGGGACAGTTACAACAAGGGATAGTTGCAACACATCATTTTTTTCTTTTTTTTTTTTTATTGATGGCCTCCCTTCTCCCCCATAGCCATCCTCTCCACACCATT
>NW_013952674.1:574606-581344 GCF_001266775.1 Austrofundulus limnaeus | reverse complement strand
CCAACCGACCACCCCCCAGGCCCCGGCAGCCACTCCAGTCAGCGGGCCAACCACAGCAACCCGGAGAAAGACTCCGGGAGCCCGAACGGCCCCAGGAAAGCCTGAGCGCCAGCCCCGCCTCCAGAGCCCCCCCAAGCACCACGTCCGCCCGCAGTCCAGGCCCCACCAGACAATCAGCCCCCACCCCCCAGGTCCCCATCCCCAGACGGCCAACGGGGAACGGGGGAGTAAAAAATAAATAAAAGTAGACCCTGACACACACACACCGCCACCCTCAGATGTACTGTTGATGTGTGATGTWCTATAATGCAATTAAAATGGGGAAGAAGACAGGGCAGAGGCCAGCACTATGCCAGTTTCCCCTCCACCCCAGCTCCAACCCCACCCTAAGTGTCTAAAGGAACAAAAGCAACACATCATTTTTCTCCAAACAGAACCAAGCTAAAGTGATGACACTCACACTGTACATGCTCAGCTAGATGCCCCACCTCGCAAAGAAAAATTAAGCAGTTTCAAAAACTTATTATTTGAAAAAACAAAAATGTTTTTGAGGTACCACCRTATTTTTTTTGCCCAGCTTTATTTTTGTTACACTGTTGTCACTGTTTTTGTGATCCAGCTCAAACTTTTATGGTTTAAACAAGTGATATGTTGACTTTTAACTAATATGGTTAACATGTATCAAGATCAGCTTATTTAGCTAACACGAGGTTTTATCATGGCTGACAGGAAGGGGGACAGTTGCAACAACGGTTGCAACTGTCCCCCTATAACAAATCCAGATAAAAACAGAGCACATAAAGATGATATAATATGTTGAAATTAAGTTTACACTTAAAAGGGTATTGGGTATTCATGACAATTTTATAGTTTAAAACATAAAAGTGCTTAAGATGCATTTTCTGCAGTTGTTGTTTTCAAACAATGGTTTTAAAATCCCAGTTTGTTTCAATGTAAATTTTGCATAATGTAGGCGTACAGTGACAATAGGCAAAACAAAAGTTAATTGCCTCACAAATTGTTCTATTATCCTTGTCTCAAAAAGTCAACTGTATTTTATACTGATTTGAGTCTTTGACATCTGTATATAAGGTCTATTCATCAAAGCAAATCTATATTTGTCATTTGATCAAAAAGAATAAATAAATAACACTGTAATATCATTATAACCTACAGTTTTTATTAATTTAGCAGTAATATAAATATAAAAATAATAAAACTTTTATTTACAGTGAAATTTATTGTATTAATAATATGTTGTAACCACCCCCAAACAATGTTGCAACTGTCCCCGACCCCGGGTCAGTTGCAGCATCTGACTTTTCATTTTCAAATGCAAATTGTGAAAAATGTACATGCTTTAATCATCTATAAATGGTTTTGACTACTAACAGACAGGTGTAAGTTTATTGTATTAAAATTTGGTTTGTTTAATTCAAACCATCTCTGAGTAACAGAGTCAAATGCAAAAAGTGTTGCAACTGTCCCCGGTCTCCCCTACTATATCTGTTTTAGGAGATGAGTGCATGCAGGTTGAGCTGGAAAGAGCAGTCTGAAATGAGCAGGTATACTAGGAGATTTCAGACAAACTGGCCAACCCATAAGCACACTTATAAACAGTGCCGCGACAAGTTAAAAAAATAAGTGAAACTACTGGACATTGATCCACAAAGACTGAAGTCATGAGGTGCAAACTGCCATCAAGACTCACATACACTCAAGCAGAACCGAACAAACATGAACAGGTTAGAGTAAGACTTGACAATGGAGAAGGAGGCTGTGCAGTAGACACAGGGCTCCCATCCACAACTATGGCTTAGTCACAGTGAATCTGAAGCAGGACTGGCCACTCTGGCCTCATGCCTACAATCACAACCGTAACAAGGTCATGTAATCAACCTCGAGTGGACATAACACCTGTGGTAGTMGCATTGTGTGATCTACTGTGTATCCAGGCACAGTTGGAGAGAGCTGTGACAGGATAGGCATAAAAGAACGTGGAGGGTGCAGGAAAACTTTTTGATAATGTGGAAAGTACGAGTGGAACACGCTATCTGGTGAATRCTAAGAGAGTTTTGCCTTGACTGCCTTTACAATGAAGGATGTTTCTAAACTTGTTGCTTACCAGCCACAATCTAATAGGATGTGTAGGTCATGGAAAACGCAGTGAGGTCATTATGTGGGGAAACCAGAAATGTCTCATGATGGTTTTCAAATTACACACCCTAAAACCCACATAGCAAGCAGTATTACCTCATTTTTAGGAGAAATAMATATCCAAAGCAGTTTGTAAGGAAGTGGTTGGCCAGGTAGAAAGACAATAAAAGAGGCAAGCTGATGATTGCATACATCAGAGTAAAACATATTATCATATTTAGCCTATACACATGATACATGCAGATGGTGCATAAAACATACATGACTGACTGTGGATGAAATTGAATGAGTCAGGAAAATATTAATAATAGAACAGCTTGGTGGATGGAAAGTGTCCTCATAAGGTTACTGTTATAATGATAAACAGCGCGTTGAGGCTGAAAACCACTGGGTGTCAGAGATGATGGTCATTTATCTTACAGACAAGTCGCACGGCACAAAGTATGAATATATGATGTATAAGGAGAAGGGTAGAAAATTGTGCAGAGTAGAAAATTGTGCGTGACAGCTATAAGCAATAAACTCTTCGCAGGCTTGTAACAGCAGATCGGAAACATGCTGCGCAGGAATGAGAGAGACCCACAGAAAAAAAAAACGTCACGACAGAGAAGAAAAGCAGCGATTTACAACAGAGAGAAACGGAAAGTTAGTGGCATGAAAAGCTGGCATAGATGCGTGGAGAAATGGTTGCTCAGTGTGTCACAGAGCAGCCTGGGCTCAGAGCAGCAYGGCAAACTGAGAAGTTTTAAAGCTAATGTTAAAAATAGAGAGGATACCTGCTCCTCAAAGCCAAACTGTGAGGTAGCTCCAAATGAGAGGAAGCCTAATAGCTGAAGGATCTACCTCCTGTTCCAGTTCTGGAAATTGTGGGAACAACAACAAAGCCTCCTTTCTGTCAGCAAATTACTCTTTGGGGATGATGCAAATGGTTGGTCCTCTCATTTTAGTGGTAGTGCTGAATTTCTGTAAACAACAAAGTTGCATTAAATGGTGATGATATAACTTTAACACCACCTCAAAGGAATGGAGACTTTTGAGTAYGATGAATGAAAATTGTTGAGCGTGTACCTCAAAAGGCCAAAAGACCTGCTTTTTCCTGATGAAGCTTGCTTGTTTATAAGAGAGAACTTTTGATAGAGAACATGGAAGTAAAATGAATGCAGAGATCATAAGAAGGACAACTGAGGACCAAATTACAGTCCATGGCGGTTATTGAATGGCTCAAACCCAGAATGCAGAATCAACACATGGGACAAGAAACAAACTAGTTATTATAAAAAGAATAAAACAAACGGCTGTTGTGGCAGAAGAAACCTACACCAAGTGAAGGTCACTAGGAAAACAGAGGAGAAATGCCAGAAAATGAAGAGCAAACTGGAAACTGTGGCATGAAGCCAATTATGAACTACTGAGGTGGAGATGGAAAGAGAATGGATATATAGAGCAGAGGTAATCAGGAAAGTGGAGACATCTGAGTTGATTGCTGACTTAAAACAGGTGAGATTGGTATGCTGACTCAGCACAAATAAAGAACGGCACAGGGAACACAAGGATTTGAATTAACTTTTTAAAGGGGCAATATCATGTAAAATCTACTTTTTTGAGTTTTATATCATGTTATAATGTTATGCTCTCATAAAAAAACATGCCCAAAGCCTTGCTTTGACTCATTCATGCATGTTTGAGAAATCCTGCAGCGTTTTTAGGCAGCCATGCTGAGGAGCAAAACGACAGGTGGGGACCAGAAACGCCTCTGGGACGTGTCTTTAAGCCGAGCTTCCTCACCGCAGAGCACACCTCCCCACCCCTGACCCCACACATCCCGCCCACGACTCCTGCAGGCTCTTGGCAGTAACAAAGCAAATGAGTGAAACTGAAAGTGAAACTGAAACTGTCTGCTGAGCTCTCAACACTACTTCTCACTCAGTGAAGCTCTTTTCAGATTCAAAATACCTGTGAGGAAATGTATTTTCAGATGCCAAGTAAACTGCATCATTGCGCATGCGCCAACACCCCCCCCCCCCCCCCCCCCCCCGGGGCACTGAAATGTTTGGGACAGAAGCGAAGGAGGTTCTTAAAGAGACAAAGGCCATTTCAAGGCTTTTAGAAGAGGAGGTGATGAGAAGATAAGTTTATTTTCTATTTAAACATAAAAACAGCATTTTACTAACAACTAAAGGTGACATAGGTATTTTATTATGGTATAGTATTTAAATAAATGCCTGAGAAACATAATATTGCCCCTTTACTCAAGTGGATCCTTACAAATTAAATACATGCACTTGGATAAAAGTTTAACAAAGTAACTGAATATTTACTTTCCACCTCTGCGAGCAGTATTATTCATGCTTTATAACATCAATTTTTATAATTATGTAATTATAAATATAATGAACGTGCTGATGAAACTAATAAAAAGGTAGTAATCTACCCTTTATTACAGTTGCATAGTTTTGAGTGGATTACAAAACATTTCAGGGGAGCATGCCCCCAGAACCCCTTAGGGCTGCTTCACTCCACAGCTGCTTGTTAACATGAATATACTGTATGTATGTCTCTCATTGTTATTAGCAAATGTTGGCAGGTCTGAGAATCTGTTTTAAATTCAATTTATATTTACTTGGTAACTGCTTTAATTGTACAAAACTATTTTATTTTGTAAGTGAATGTATGTAAATTGTCAGTGAGATTTATAATATCCACTGGGAACTAAGTGTCCTCAAAGGTTGGATTGTAAAATTGCCTCTGACTGGCCCAGTTGTGATTTGGTTTATGTGGTGCTGGCCCATGCATGGCCCACCTCTAGCAAACCACATCTAGGCCATTAAAGGGCAGTCATTCTTTGCCGTAKCTGAGCTGAGTGTTGTGTGGGCCAGAACTGGACCAGACAAGTTCTGCAATGAGCATTCAGATACAAATAGTTGCAAAAGCTAACTGCTTGTAGGACTTCACTCTTCCAGAYAGAGATCTCTGAGGTTGTTCCGGGGATCTGTTGGATCTGTCTCGGCCTGATTACTCCACTGGCATCACTGAGGCCTTGGCTCTCCTCAGCTTTTCCATTTCCTCTTCTAGCCCTTGGACTTTCTTCACATTCGTTTGTCTTTATGTTACAGTTCTTTGGGATTGCTACATCTATCGCCTCTGCCTTACTTTGTTGTTCGTCAACCACCATAATGTCCAGTTGGTTAGTCATCATTTATTTATCATTCTGGATCCAGAGTTCCAACAGGATCTTGGCGCTGTCATTGTCCAACATTCTCCCACTTGACCTACATGACGTCCAGTTCATTGTTGGCATAGATGTGCCTTTACACTATTCTAACCACTTGGTTCAGACGTTGCCTGCCTGCATTCTACATCCTGCTATTATATTCTGGACTGTCTCACTGGCATCTTTACACAGCCTGCATTTTTAGTTCTGTCTGCTGTGGTAGACACCTGCCTATAGTTTTTCATGGTACCCTTCATTTAAGATTTAGATCATCTTTTTATTTGCTTTAACCACAGTATTTGTTATACTTAACACATTTAAATGGTTCTTCTTTCTGTATTACTTTGTATTCCAGGTGCTTAAATCACTGCCCAACCATGAAAACCACTCCAGGAATTAGCCAAGATCCTCTGATGCATCCTTACACCCTCAGTTTTTTTTTCTGACGCCTGTTTATTCCATGCAGCGTCAATGTTTCCTGTGCAGCTGTGGCTGTTGGAGGCACATCAGTCCAAAAACTTGATAGAGTCTGATCTGACTGGACTGCCGCAGAGCTGTCCAAAGAGACGGATAAAGAAGACAGAAAAGGAGATGGACACTTGAGCTTTCAGTGCTGCTCTTTCAGACAACTGAAGTGGGGTCGATGTGAGACACTTGGCGTTCATACGCAGAGACAGGTCTGCATCTGTGTGCTCTTGCCAAATGTGCAGTGGAGTTAAAGCAGAGCCTACAGCAAGCAATTTCTGCCAAGCTCACCATCCAGGAATAATAATTAAAAAAAAAAACTAAACAAACAAACAAAAAGAAATAGTAAAACAGTAACAATAAACCGAGCATCCATTGTGCACGTTAACGACCGGAGACATCAGCTAATGTGCACCAAAGCGTGCCTTATTTTAAACTCTTTTATTTCACACATGCACACAAGGGATCTGCATGCCAAACACACGCAGATGCGTGCAAAGCAACAAGCAGCGTGCAGCCTTTCAAAGTGCTGTACTGTCATTTCCATAAATACTCCTAAAAGGTGCAGCCAAAACCATGGAAGGGTGCGATTGCCTCTCGGCTAGAAACCCACGAAAAAGCTCTTTTCTCTTTCAAGAGTCTGTAGAAGAGGATGACCCACTTAATCGAACAAATTCAAGTGGCTGCGTGTGTGTCTGTGTGTGGATCTTGGTGTGTGTGTGTGTGTGTGTGTATGTGTGTGCGTGTGTGTGTAAAAAAGCATCAGTGCTTGGAGACAAACAATAAACAAAACCAATGAGCTTATAGTATTGCACAGACATGGCATGATGACTGTCCTGGAAGTGGTGTGTGTGTGTGTGTGTGTGTGTGTGTGTGTGTGTGTGTGTGTGTGTGTGTGTGTGTGT
>NW_013952674.1:564846-572838 GCF_001266775.1 Austrofundulus limnaeus | reverse complement strand
AAAATGTAAACAAAGCTTGCAGTTTTGGTCCCCAATCAAACCGAGTCTACCTGACTATCAGGTGTGAATACGACCTTTGTCTCAAGTGGAGAACATTAGGTGTCTGGAAGTCTTTATCACAATGGCAAGAAGTGAGAGATGAACCAATAAATTGGGGTGTTCTTCGCAGTAATGAGGGTGTTGCTCTGGTCTGTTGTGGTAAAGAAGGAGCTGAACCAAAAGGCGACACTCGTGATTCACTGATCTATTCACATTCTAACCCTTACATGTGCTTGTGAAGTATAGATCATAACCAAAAGAACAATATTACAGTCCAAGCAGCTTAAAGGAGCTTCCTCCACAGGGTGGCCAGGCTCAATCTTAGAGACAGGGTAAGATCTGTCATCTGGGAAGAACTTGGAATATCCCACACAATGAAAAAAGTCTGATGTGGTTCAAGCAACTGATTAGGATGCCTCCTGGGTGCCTACATAACATTACATCTTACAAGGAGGAAACTGCAGGGCAGACTCAAAATTAACTGGAGTGTTGCTGGGGGAGATGAACATTTGGGTTTCTGTTCTGGACCTGCTACTTCCATGACCTGAATATGGGAAAATGAAAATAAAAATGAGATAGATGGATATGAATGGAACCATCTTTTCCCAGTTGCATTAAACCCCCAAATAATTCATTGCTCAAAGGTGTGCTTTAGCTGGGAATCGTTTAGACTCAGACTCTTAGTTTCCACATTTGCTGCTCTGATCAGTAGGGCTCAAGTCACAGATCATCCTGAAGAATCAATATAATAAAGTATCAGTTTCAGTCCTTATTTGGCTTTGAACTTTAACAAATGTTGCCTAYGTCACCCATTTTAATAGATTTCCTTCTTTTACATTATTTTTCCTTAATTGCACAAGATATTGGTTACTTGTCACGACTGATGGAAGGTATAAAAATTTTGAATTGTCACGTTTTATATATTTTTTTCTCCCTCCTTCCCCTCGTCTCTTTTCTCCATCACTGAGCTCCACTTTCATCTTCTTTTATAAAGCCATGAAACTTCAGGCAGCAGCATAAATCTACCAGACGACTGGGGTAACGACCACGACAAGCGCCATTCTGACTGACAATTAAACTGCAAGCAGGGCTGAATGGACAGACATACAGCCTGCGCAGGAAATAAAACGGCAGTTCCAATCCCCCACAAAGTGATGTTACATGTGCGGCAATGCAACATATACTGGCATGCAGGGCCGTCTGATTTTCTGTTACCGTGGAGAAGCTGGGCAACGGAGAGAGCACAAGTTCCAAAAGATATAAAGCTACAGATGCTAATTATCTCATCAAATCGAAGCAACAATATGGGCATTCTACATAGCAATGTCGTAAAATCTTTTAAATCTCAGTTGGAAGATTCTGAGTCATTGCCCTTCCAAAGATTTAGCTAGACTATGTTTTGTCTCTTATGTGTTGCCATTTAGAGGACTAGAAAGAAGTTGTTAATTTTAGAAGACTGTGACGATCATGGCTAAATGTTTAGCTTGATTTTATTAGATCTTTGTAAATTTTAAGCAATGTTGTGTGAAAACATCATGCCGTAATCGAAAGAATGTCATGCAACAGCRGTACYATAATCATGTGTACTCCTGGCAAAMTTTGGCCAAAGTTTTGCTGTGAGTTTGCAAAAAAACTGTAAGTCCGAATAACTGAAGAGAAGACCAAGTCTCAGCTGAAAAGGTTTATTCTTCAGATCTAAAACCTCCATTCATGCTGAGAACCACAGTCTGTGTGTGACCCTGAGCCTCAGCCCCAAACAAAATAATGGTTTCTCTCTACTGCTGGTTAAGCTAAGTCTTATGTGTACCTTGTAAATCAAAACATTGAATAGAACACCCCTAGTCACACCCCTGGGGGCGGTACCTTTTACATCAGCACTGATATACCGGAAATCTTAAACAAGTCTTTGTTTAACCTGCAGGGGAGTAGAAAACATGCTAATTCTCTTCCTGTTTAAAGTAAATGGTTACAACTGATAACAAAATATAAAATGTAAAAATTCAGTTAACCAGTCACAAAATTTCCTTCAAGTTTGCACAACATTTGAGATGTTCATATATGTCTACAACATAAATCTAACTGCTTGTTATGGAAGATCACCAACAGTGTTTCACTGAATACACTGGAATAGGTCCGTGTGTCTAGGAATTTACAAAGGATGCACAAAATATGGAGTCCAGACAGCTTTATGTTTAAAAGATATTTCTTAATAAGTGCTTGTCTGAACAACAAAAAAGACAACTTGGAGCTCCGGGTAAAATAAACAAAAAGGGAGAGAGTGCACCCATATCAAACAGCATTTGACTGTCGGAATCAGGTCTCTCTCCAGGATCTAAACCCTACAACCAAAACCCAGGAAAAAGGGGCGTCTTGTAACACTAATAATAAAAGTGACAGGTGCAACACCAGGTGTGTACAAGAGGCAGGAGCAAGACTGGGGACTAGAACCCATAAGAGGTACCAATGCAACTCCACTGACGTTTCTCACTCTCTGCTCTTGTGTCAGCCAATCAGCTGTAAAGAGAGAACACGTTGGTTAATTAAAGACTCGTTCTCAAGGATGATACACAGGGACACGTCACAGACATACCAGAACCAGTAGGACTGGGCTTGTTCTAGCAGTACTGAAGAGAGTTTCACGTCACAGTGGTTGGTGGTTCTGGTTTGTCCGCTTAACCTTCCTAATTTTCACTCAACCAAAGATTCGTATGTGTAGTGTGAGCAAAAATCCTAACAATGCAAACATCTACATTTGTGAGCTTCTTTAAAAGTGCTGCTCATCTCATTTGACTCAAATGGGATGAAGTGTGCCGCTTGAAAACTCTGTGCTTGAAGGGTCTTTTAGAGGTCAGTTTTACATTACAATGATCCACTTTAACCCTATGTGACCTCTCAAAATGTATAGGTTGAGCTTWAAGGCACAGTGTGTAGGATTTTGTCAATTCTTTTAGCCGAAATTGAGATAATCACTAATGACAATAATAATAAAAAACATGTCTAATCATTGCAAAGACCTTGTTTTATTATTTTTACCTTATAAAAAGCTGTTTATATCTCCATGGTCGCAGGTCGCCATTACACGCAGCCGCCATCTTGCACCGCCATCTTGTCTACGAAGGCTCATGAAGGACAAACTGCGGTGGCGGCATCAAAAAYGGTTTTAGTTGTAATACTATAAATGTAATATTTGTTGTCTGTCATTRTAGCTGGGATAATTTTACTTATTAAAGCTCATAATCTTACCACTTGAAACATCACTAGCCCTGAAGCTGCTGGTAGACATCGCGGTTGGAATTATCAAAGGTTTTTGACACCTRAGAGACACCGTAGCAACTCCTTTGTTTTTGGAAGTGGGGGGTGGGGGTGGGGGGAGGACCAGGGAGGATGATTCAACCACTAGATGTCGCTGAAAACAACAAATCTTACACACTGTGCCTTTAAATACGGCATATATCTAAATCTACGTTTAACATCACTGACATTACCAGCTTTGTAAAATATTAAAATAATTAATTACTTTTAACTGAAAAATACTATCTAAGCGACAGGCTATAATACAGTCCTAAGTACAGCATGTGCAATACAACCTTGTCTTTTCTTTTATTTTTTGTGGGGAAAACACTTTCATAAATATTTTTCTCATCTTTTTCTTCACCTTTGTTTAGTCCAGAAAATATGAACCTAAATTTAATCGTCATTGTTTACATGTTCAAACTTCTGCTGTGTGTGCAGATGTGGAAAACACCACAATTTCTCAGTTGGGTTAATCCATCTTAATGCAGTCAATCAGAGGACTTCATTTAGTTTTTAAGAAATCATGCAAGCATCTTCTTTGTGTTTCCTTTTCCTGTTTATTTGAAAAATAATTTAGGCCTGCACTGTACGGGGTAATTGATTTTCATTTACATCAGAAACAGAGGAAACAGCAACCTCCAAATGATATCTTACTGTGCATTCTGTTAAATCACCCACCACCAAAAGCAGATGATTATGAACATGTGTGTGTGTGTTTCTCTGTGTGTAAACATGCATTTGTTTGTTTGTTTATCTGTTAGTGTAATATCTCATAAACAGGAGTGCAGATTTGATTAAAACATGCAGAAAGTAATCTCTGAATGTACATCTAGCTTTTGGAGTCAACTCAAATCAAGATAGCCACCACAGCAAATCAGTATTTTACATCTACATAAACACCACATGTTTTATATGCATTTTCTATGTTTTACATTTCTTATTTCATCATCTGTTTAAGTCAGGTGTGCCATTAAATAGTTTGATAACATATTTTAGCAGCTTTTAGATTTATAATATTAATTTATTATAAAGCATATGGTCACCCACTACACTGTTGGGTTAGCGGCAGTCAGTCATTCGGGACAAACAGAATTCCAATACTTCGATTTGTCTAAAAACATAGGACATCCCAGCTATTAAAGGACATTTGGCAACCCTATCCACAACTGCTAATACTTAACTCAATTTAATTCAGTTTATTTATATAATGTCAAGTCACAACAATTGTCGTTTCAGGGCACTGTGCAAAAACAATGAAAAAGGAAGTCAGGAGAATGTGCTGAATCTTCACTTTGTCTTACTCTCCCATCGTGAGCAGCTCATTGGCAACAATAAAAAGGAGGAGCTAGATACAAATAGGAGGTGCTTTGCACCAGCAAGCATTTCAGCAGCTCCAAATGGTTAAAATGGAAGATTCAATGATTTCTCAAACATTTATGAATGAGTCAAGAGATTTTTGGACATCCAGATAATAAAGAATTCCTTTATTCCAGCCTAGGTGTGACATCATTTTTGGACATGATGTTTCTAATATTAGTGATGTTATACAGTTGGAAGGAAGTGGTTCTGGTAACATTTTTCATGTGAGGGTTAAAAGATATAGCCTGATCAAAAATTACAACATGTAATGATTGGTGAAATGAGTTTCACTGATTTGCCAGACACCTGTATAGTTTTAAGGGTTTCATTATAGTAAGAGCAGCTGGAACTGGTAGAACACGTCACCGGGATCTGGAGCTCTACACAGGAGAGAATCAGGTTAGTTGCTAAATACTTCAGGGGAATTGTTTTTAAGGAGAGTAAAGCAACTAACCTTCTTAATCGGCGTGGAGACTTGGATGTGAACTTGAAAGACTTTGAGAGTCTTAGTCGAGGTACGGTGACGTCACTTCCGGTCTTTGAGGCGAATTTGTTTAYTCTTGGGAAATCCGTGAAACAGCTTTGGGTCATACACAWGAGATCAGAGGCAGCAACCAGGTTAATGGGAACAGACTTAACTCTTTGTCGGGGTACACAGGCGGGGGTCCGAATCCAGAAGGCAGATGACTGAACAAATCCGACAGGGGCGAAGACGAAAGGCGGTAGTCCAGAGGAGAAGGCGGAGGTCAAAACCAGGAGATCAGAATCCGATACGGTACCATTCAGGGACAAGGCAGGAGACGTGAAACCAGAGAGCAGAACCAGGGTCGATACGAGGCAGGCAAGACGTGACATGAATGCTGGACAACTACTAGGAGAACCGTTTGTTAATCTGGCGCTGATGCTGTGGGAGAGAGGAGCTTAAGTACTGAGGAGCACAGGTGAGTTGAATGAGTTGATTGTGAGATCTGTGACGGGAGGGGCAGAAGCAATGAGCAGGGAGACATGACTATGACATGGTTAAGCAGAAAGCAGACTAGATTCATGACACAACAGGAGTCTTTACATTAGAAATGGAGGCCAAATCAGTGCCATCCAGAGGAAGTGGAGGGCTGCGAAGTTTAACCTTGACCCCGGATTTATACTGCATGCGTCTCCGCTGCGCTCAGCTCCGCAGGTCGCAGCTGTGTGTTTCAAGTCCAGTCTACACCAGCTCCACTCCGCTCCGGTCCAACAGACACGCAGGAAGGAGGTCACGCGATAAATTCAGTGATAAATGTGGATGTCACAGCAAAAAATAATTAATTCTGTCAAAGACGAACTCCAAACACAGCTGAAAACAACGATATAAAGGCTTTTGGTATCTACTGTATGTTGAAACTGTCTCGCTGTCATCTTTCTGAAACTTCTGATTTCAAAATAAAATCCACGTGTATCGTGTGTGTACACATATGCTTCATGCTACGTTTCCATCTGCTTCCCAAACAGAACGATACATTCTGACAGCATTTGTGTAGAAATACTGTATATTCGTATATTCATTAATATAGCTGCAATTTCGACATTATTCCGACAAATTATTCCACTGAATAGTGTCTTATTTTGAAAATACGGATGTTGTGCTCGTTTCTTTTCCTGTTGGTGCGACGTAATCTTTAAAAGTTGACTCCGGCRCAGCTCSGTCGTCCGGCAAAAATWGGATCTGTTCTAATTTTGAAGGATCGCCGTCCGCCTACCACCGCYCTGCGCAGCCAGTGTAAACACTCTCATTGGTTATAATGGGTGCGTATTTGCTGCGGAGGTCGGACCGGAGCGGAGCGGAGATGGAATGCATGTAGTGTAAGTTGGGGGTAAGATGCTCAGGTTGAAAAACTACAGCCTCTATCTTATCTGAGTTTAGAAGCAGAAAATTAAGTCATGCAGGTTTTTATGTCTTTCACATGAAATCTTTCATAAAACTTCGACATGCAATCCAGCAGGTGATGCATTGCTTTAATGAATGCTAGTTTCCAAACTTATTTTTGTTTGAACCAGGTTTAACAAGCTTTAATCAACCATTATGGCTTTAGAACGTGTTAAAGCCATTTTTTGTGCTGAAATTCTTTTAAGTGTCTTTGGGTTGTTCAAACCCTTAAAAGATTCTGTTTWTGTGGTTTCGCAATCAAATAAAACAGATCTAACACACTAACTTTTGCATAATACGAGAAAATAAAAAGGCTTTTTGTAAATTTGACTTAGACGGTCAAACCTTTGGGTGCCTCTGCGTCTGGCTTGTTGGAAAATCTGCACATGTTGAGGCTTACGGAAAGCAGGCCTTCCCAAAGAGGGGGGACAAATCTTCTCAGATCAGATAGTGCTGCACGCTCATCCAGAGACACGTGCTGAATGGTACACAAATGGGATTCAATTTTCTGGGTCCTCCAGAGCCCTGACACAAGCTGCACAGGCTAACACAAATATCTCTCACAGGGCTCACAACACAGGGAGCAATTAACAAAAGACCAAACAATGAATGCAGTTTTCCTACATGCTATACAATTTCATAAACACACCGATTCAAGCTCAAGTGTGGTAACATCGTCCAGGTTAAATCAAAATGATTGTTTGTATTCAGCAGCTGAACTGCCAGTTTTCTGAGTAAGACAAAATGTAATGGTTTCAAACTGAACACTGTGTTCATAAGTAAAATTTCAGAAGGGGACCTTTTGTTTGGTAATTTAAAATTTTTTCATGTTATTTTTAGGAAAAAAAGCTAATTCATTTTACAGCAGCTTACAGGAAAATAACTGGATTTGAGACTTCCTGTCAGAAAGACAACAAATACTTTGTTGGCTGAATCACACCACGCTCCATTTTAGCCAATCTAGGCATCCCTTAAGGATCAGTGTCAGTTCTGTGGTCTTTACTCTGATTAACACGTGAATGTACAGGCAAAAGCAACACAAACAGCTCAAGTTGGCTGATGATAAAACAATGGTGAAACCAAGCAATAACTAAAAGCTTTGCACACCTTTTCCAAAATCCCAGTTGTGCAAATGAGTGTGTGCAGCTGCTGAGCTGTGATTAGTGGTACAAAGATCTAATGGATGCTAAATGGCTATCAAAACATGACATCAACACTTAAAAGCAGCCTCTGGCTCTGTTCTCTGTTTTAAGTTTCAGTTTCTTTTTGTTCCAGATCATGGCAAGCTGCAGCTCTGGCAGATGTTACTCACTACCAAAATTTATTTTGTTCTTTGTGAAAACCCGAACAAGGTCTAAAAATTTCAGGAAAGTTTGTTCTTTTTTTTTTTTTTTTTT
>NW_013952674.1:561398-562471 GCF_001266775.1 Austrofundulus limnaeus | reverse complement strand
GGTCGGAGAGTATCAATCTTAAAGTTCGATACTTGGCCGATACTTTTTTCCAGCTCGTAGTTTCGTTCAAAAAAAAAAAAGCTTCMCTGGAGCATCCCGGTCAGAGGCAGCTTCAGATATAAACACTGACTAAACAAGATGTCAGATAATTATTTAATCGGCTCTGATTAAACAACAACTTCTGATTCGATGCGCAAAATGTAGTATCCATGCTAGCTCTGTAAAYAAACAAGCCGGCTGATGAGACGCCACGTCTTTTACTGCGCATGCGTGTCACATCAGTGCTGTGGTAGCGTTCACACAGGGGTCTGATGCAGGTCACATTTAAAATGTAATGTGAACGTTCACACAAAAAGATCGGATTTTTTCAAAAAATCGGAACTGAGCATTAAGACCTGCAGTGTGAATGTAGCCTATTGTGTAATAAAACAATGTAGTTAGGTTTAAATCTGTGTGTGGGATCTCAGGTGAGATGTTGCACTGTAAATATATATATAAACATACATAAAGGGAAAACCAATTCAGTCTGCTTTCAAATTGAAGCAAACTGGTAACCCTTGCATGATTTTCATTGTAAGACTAAGGCGAGCGCGCATGTCTTTTAAAAATGCCATAATACCATTGGCTACTTTAGTGTTAGGTTTGTCTGCAACGAGACAGGCCTGACCCTGGCGGCGAGCATTGAGGGCTGTGCATCACCGTGACCTTTCTGAGAGCCACTGCTGCGTGCTGCCTTTGTTCGCCTAAYGTGTCCCTCACAAAGCAACTCTTGACCACGCACAGAGGACGGAGTGGTGCAGAGATGGAGAGATAGGGATAGATGAATGGACAAAGAGACAGGCGTCGACTGGAGGTCTTGTGCTAATGGTCCCTGCGTGTTTTGCAATTACGAGCAGCGTCAAGAGACGCGAGAAGAGGAGGTGGATGGGGGACACTGAAAAAAAAAAACTTGTAAGATGTACTTGAAAAAAATCCTTCAAGAAATTTGCACTGTTTGTTAAGTAAATTTAAATGCTACAAATTCATGTAATATTCACTCATCATTATCTAGTAAAAGTTATTAAGAATATAGT
>NW_013952674.1:559461-561280 GCF_001266775.1 Austrofundulus limnaeus | reverse complement strand
TTGTTACGAGGATTTTTTTCAAGTAAATCTTACAAGTTCTTTTTAACAGTGCACATGTGTCAAGCACAATAATGTAACATGACACCTCACAGCTACAGAGAGAAAGTGTAGCTCATGTTGTAGTTTAAGACTTCACCACCAGGTGGCAGTTTTGAAGAACCTTTATTGGATTCTTCTTCATGAACAACACAGACAAAGKGWAACTCACAGGTSTTATTAATGACTAGGCCTACCACTCTCACTTATGGTTACTTCTGCTTAACGGTTTAATACAAGTTAACAAATAATGAACACAAAAATTAGAGTAACACAACAGACTAACTGTTGATAGAACAATGTTAACCAATTTCCTAAAATGATTTAACAACAACATGAATCCTACCCACAATCCTCCACTGCAGTCACATGACAAACAGCCAAACACAGCAGAATGCAACAATATGCATTCCCTGTTCCCTGACAACATCAAACTGTTGCACACCAACAAATGTATTCAAGCAAAAGAAACCAGGCAACTTATGTTTTATTTTGACCATGTCTTGTCCTCTCCTTGTAAAGTGAAGCAAGGGAATGAGGAGCAGCAGCCTTTGTGTGTGCATGCACCCTCAGTTTTAGCCCCGAAGTGTAGAAGTTACTTCATATATTCACGTTTATGTGCTGTCCAGAAAAAGCACTTAAATATTACGGGTAAAATAGTATTAGCATTTACTTTTTTTTGTACAGTAATATTGATATATGAATATAATGCATATTTTTTTATTTAGTAAATTCTAGTAGTTCAGAAATTTTGATATATTTTTGGTAAAATTTAAAAGAATAATTAAATAAATGTTACCACACCCAAAAAAATCTTTTTTTTTTCAGTGCAGAAAAAAAATCAACCCAAACAAAATGTATAAAGCCATTAAACGAGAGCGAGGAAGATGATAAAATGTCAAGCGAAAGATGAGATTAGCAGGCAATTAAGAGAGAATTGGAGGGTTATGTTTCTAAAGAAATTCATAAGAAGGAGCTCCCATCATTTGATCACTAATTAATCTTGAGTCATTGTACACAAGTATAGTTTGCAATTCAAAAAGTAGTTCTCATATTATAAAAAACCCACAACTTTCATTTATGAAGGAGGAACCAAACATGAACAATTAGAACATTTTAGGATGCCATGCAGCCTCTGCCCAAAATCCAACACCAACTCTGTAATAATCTAAGCTAAGAATCTGGACGTATAAACTGTAAAAGTAATGTAAAGACAACCAAAAACAAGAAATGTTAAAGCTGCAGACAGAGGCTCATTGTGGTCAACATAGTATAACCCCACATTTGTGTCTGTCTCTGTGATAGTAAACTAAAAAGAGACAAATAGAAACAAACTTGAAGTGAGCCTTAAACAATCACTGTGTAGAAACTAAATGGTCACACATGTACATTATTATATTTCTAACGTTTTATGTGGAAATAAAAAAGACCCTTCACCATCATTTTAAAGAGAATATTTTTTTTTCACAAAATGAAGTTGAAATCTATAGAAGTTTAGGCATGTACTCTCTGGACTCTGGGAAGTTTTGTGAGAAAATAAGTTTTGCAGCAGTGAGAGACACAGTGAAGGAAAACAAAAATCCAAATAGTTTGATACTTAATTTGTACTTGTGCTGAAAATGTTGTGGGAGTTTCTTTGGAAAAGTTTTTAGACAGCTCATACCTTAGTGTGTGACATCATCACAATAAATTGAACATCCATCCATCCATCCATCCATCCATCCATCCATCCATCCATCCATCCATCCATCCATCCATCCATCCATCCATCCATCCATCCATC
>NW_013952674.1:557211-559385 GCF_001266775.1 Austrofundulus limnaeus | reverse complement strand
ATCCATCCATCCATCCATCCATCCATCCATCCATCCATCCATCCATCCATCCATCCATCCATCAATCCATCCCTTCCACTCAGAGTCACAGGGGTCCCTGGTGTTCGTGTCCAACAGTCTCTGTGCGAGAAGCGGGGTGCACCTGGAACAGTTGCCATTTAGAGTTACCTGTTAGCCTAACGTGCATGTTTTTGGTTTGTGAAGGAAAATTGAGCGCCCCGAGAAAAACCCAATGTTTGGAAAGAACATGCAAACTCTACCCAGAAAAGTCTTTGTTTGAAAWTTGATACGGTCACCTTCTCGCTGAGAGGCAACAGCTCTACCAACTACTCTAAAAATCCTTAAATTTAAACTGTGTGTATAAAAGTATTTAAAGATTGCCAGTTCAGATATGTTAAGTCCAGTTTTCTGGGCCATTTAAACTCTTATGGAAGTTTTTACTGTGAAGTCATAAAGCTTTAAATAGGGCTAAGTTTTCTGTTTCACCAAAATTCCATTGTTGTCTATAAGGAAAAACTAGTGCAGTTATTTGCAAATTTATAGTGTTTACTAAAAGTCATGACACATTCATCCTGATTGAGCTGCATGTTTTGATGTATAAAGTGAACATTTCCTTTTTTTTAAACTGTGGAGTATGAAAATAAACAAAAACTGTGATGGAAACCCAACATGATAGCAGTCACTAATGATAAGCAGCATATATTTTATCTGGTTCTCAAGACGATCGTGCTCACTTTAAAGTCAAATTATTTAGCAAGGAAGCTGTCAGTCCCCAGGAAACGTACACATTTCATGATAATTTACATATATCTGAGACATTTGTTCCTTTCACTTCCCAACAAGCACCGAGAGGTGATGACAGCACATGGTTCTAATGCAATCTTGTGCAACGCAGGCGTGCACCTGTCAGAAACAACTACCAGAGGAAGCAACCGAAAGATCTGTCACTTTAAATTAAGCTCATGTGAGGCTGATACATTTGACCAAGAAGCTAAAAATAAACTTTTCAGCGACAGCTTGTGGTCCTGTGGTATTTCACAGGCAGAAAAGTTGAGAAGTCTGACACTGTAAAGTCTGATATTAGTGAAGCGAGAGACAAACTACCTGCTTTATTTCCTGCATCAAATAAACAAACATACCTATGCTATCAAAACATAACCTCCTTAGTGGATGTAATAAATACATCTTATTAAAACTGTTGACTTTTAATATTATAGGTAATTTTTGTTGTTTGTTTGTTTCAGACGGGGATGCAGGAGGATTTTCTAAATATTATTAACAACTTTCTTATATGGAAAGTTCATGTGGTTAGAAYGGCTAATCACCAGTCGACTTTACTGATCCAACAGAGAATGGTGGCACTCAGCCTTATTTCCCTTATCGGTGAATCAACTGATTGCTGACAACTGGTAGAGGTGCCTTGGTCATGCCCACTGGCACACTCTAGAAATAGGTGGGGATGATGATGGTGTGTGCATCACAATCCTGACAACATTAAATGCATTCTGTCTATAAAAGCTTCCATCATACTGGACAATGATCCTGTTACTAAAGTTAAAAGAAAAAACTTCCAGAACGTGAATGGCCTTGCAACACCCACTAACGTCAGTCTCTGATACTGAATTGAGTTTCGCTACAGAACTAAATATAAAAATTGTCCAGTTGTACCAATATGAACCGATCATACAGAGCGGAGAATCTGCTGCTCTGAAGAAGAAAATGAGGAGGAAAGCAACCCTGACTGGAACACTGAAAGGATAGGAAATATAGTATGGTGGGTAGATCGACCCTGTTCAGTAATGTTGGCTAGTTAAAAGRAGGTCTTTGAAGGCATGGACCTCTGCCTGAATTGTTCAATATAGACCACATTACAAAGTATTACTATATTATTGTATGTGTCTGTGAAACTTACTTGGAGGAACTTCTTCTTATGTGCTGCACACCTGCTGCACACCTGCAGCACCATGCACTCTCTCTCTGGTTAGTCAGAGTGGCTGTTAGCCTGCTAGCTGTATCCCCTATGCAGTCCTGTTCGAGGTGCGCAGTATGGCTTTTTGGGTAAAGATGGAGGCAGGCCTGATTAGCTCATAATTAATAGTCTTAACAAAAATCTACTCACCAGTTTGTTTTGTTTTTGGCTTGTGAAAAAGTTCTTGTTATGGCCACTGCAGCAT
>NW_013952674.1:535522-555217 GCF_001266775.1 Austrofundulus limnaeus | reverse complement strand
TTTATTAGGAAATTTATTTAAAATTTTATTTATTTATTTATTTATTTGTTTATTTATTTATTTATTTATTTATTTATTTTTAGATCATTCGACCACCAACGATGAATTGAGGAGTCATTGTCTTCTGACCATCCTGCATTTAACTCAACTCTGCATAAGGTTGTTTGAAAATTAGCTGAAAAAATGTCTAGCCATGTCAAACCATCATACCGAAATAAATTATTTTCATGCATTAGAACAGGCACTGCAAAATCTTATTCAGAACTCTCCCTCACCCTCAGAAGCTAGTGACATTTCCGTTCTGAGTCAATCATTACAAAATGTTTTAAACAACGCTGAGCAGAATTCACCCCCAGGTTCACCAAATCAGACTGAAAGTCTCATCAAAGCATTACGTTACGAAATTTCTGTTCGAAACAGCAGATCGATTCCTAACAAAACTTTTGACATTAATGAAATCRGTCCACAAAGTCCAGAAAATTTCATACCCGACACTAATCGGACTGTAGACTTTTTTCATGATTTTGACCACGCTTTAATAATGCTAACGCTGCACCGCCATATACATCCCCTCACAGAGAGAAAAAAAAATTTTAAAAACGAGACCCCACTCCTGGTACCAATATGTGAAGCCGGGATCAATAAAGCACACGGAGCTTCACATAGAAGGGGTTCTTTATTCTAAAAAAAAGACACTGTTCCGAGTGTAAGAAAAATAAAAGAATGAGATTCAATATATGGAGAAATAAATGGCCCGTATTTCGAACGGTAGAAAGCCTTAGCTTCAGTGAAATGGCGGGCTACAAACGTGGTTAGCACTCAACAGAGTAAAMAAACGCAGCTTCACATACAAGCTGAAATCGAACAGCATATAATGGCATAACAAACAAACGGCAGTGGCACCTCTAAAAGAGGACAAACGGAAGAAAAACATGACATTAGCATCATCTCTGTAGCTTTATCCACGGAAGATAGTTCAGTTCCAACATTAATTACCGAACACTTGGATTCTTCTCTCATGTGGCYGTAGTCGTCGTCTCCACCAGGTCTCGGATAAAAAAATGTCCTTCTCTTCCGTTTTACCAGTTAGTGCCACAGTACATGAAGAAGAGGTTTTTTCTACTTCCGGTAATTTTAAACCTCTCTGTAACAACAGCACCACAYGCTGACAAAAAACAAGAATTACAACCAGTCGGTGAAACAAAAAGCAAAACATGGTTTACAAAATATATTTGACATGTACCCATTTTTCACCTGGTTACATTAAAATAAATAAAACAGAATAAAACAATTACCAACCTGTAAATTTAGTTAATGCAAACTCCGTTTCTCCTGTTGATGTAGAATGGTGCAGGAACACAACAGGAGGTCTTCTCGTTGATGGAAGTACAGACAGACTGACACACGTTCTATTTCAATGGTTTCACAAACCGAGGAGGGCGGGATCAGGTGCTTAAAACAGGAGCTGATTWGTTGATGGACATGTTTGATGAAAAGTTTCAGACTTGGCAGGTTTCAGGGAGGGCTGAGTGACCAAGGAGGTGGACCGAGGAGAGAGAGGGGCGGGATCAGGGGCTTAAAACAGGAGCTGATTGGACGATGGACCAATTAGATGAGAAGTTTCATACTTTGACAGGTTTAAGGGTTGGGAGAAGACTGTAAGTAAGTCTAAGGTCACTTGAAACTTTTGCAAAGGAWGCGGTTAGGCTAACATCCGTTGAAAAGAGGAAGTATGCGGTGAAGGGTAGGATTACTGTTAAGAAAAAGAGGAAGTGAGGAGGGGGAGGAAGGGAGGGGGAGAGGAAGAGGGGCTTGACCGGAAGTCCTGCCCCAAAGGGGCGGGGCACCTGGCACTTTTCGTGTGACGTCATTTGACGAATGCCGGGGTATATATTCTCTAACATATATAATAATTATAATGGTCTCTGATAAATTAAAGTAGTATTTGATCTTTAAAGTCATAAAAGGTACATACAGAGTGAGTTAACACAAAGTAGAAGATCAACAAAATCAGTATCTTCCAAGCTCCAAATCTTTTTTATTTCCTGAGCGACCACAGTGGTTYGTAAACGTTGTGGAGATTCTGGTGTAATTAAAGCAGTGCTTTTTTAGTGCATCTTAGCTGTTATAAATCCTGGGAGAAACTTCTTTTCCAYTGCATTTACATGTAAATGGTTTTGTTTCTAAGGCTTTCCATACATACTCTGTGCAGTGCTTGTCCCCGTGGGGTGTGGGCATTTGTATTGGCATTAAAATAAGTGTGTGTTTCCAGCGAGTGCGATGAGGGATGGACATCATCAGGGCAGAGCTGTGAGTGAACGAGGCAGATCAGTCAAAGACTTAAAGCTCTGCTTCCCAGTGGAGGGTTACGGACAGGCTTTGATGTTGATGTGAACAAATAAAAGGAAGCCAGAACGAGTGGAAAGAACCATTATCTGCAGCGGAGAGGCCCTCCCATGGAACCGAGCCTGCCTGCTTTGCTTCCAATCAGGACAGGAGGTGGGGGAGTGGGGGGATTGAAGACGATGGGCTGAGAGAGGAGAGCGTTTGTGAGGGAGAAAGACACAGAATCCTATTGATTTGACTCTTGCGCTAAACCCAAACACTGCAGTGTTCTATATTTGCTTTTGTGCAGTCTCCTTTCAAAGGACATTTGTACATGTGATATCCACTTTAACGCTGCGAAAGGCTAAGTGAAGATGAGCCGAGCATTTTGAAAAACTGTTGACGGCAGCATCCACCTTCTGAATCCTTCAACTGTTGAAGGTTTTCTCACACAGAAAGCACCACATACTGCTCTGAGTTAATTAGTATGATATAGAAGACTACTCATGTTAAGCACCTTTAATACAAACTGCAACGTGAAGGCATGAGTCCGTTTTCCAAAAAAATAAAATGAAATAATCCAAGCATAAACTTCCCACTGGCTTCTTGCAGGAGCTGAACAGGGGTAAAAATAAATATCCAAACTTGCTTTAAGTGGTCCTAAAGCAGGTGTTATTCAGCTAATTCAATTACTTGAGCATTTGGTCACAGGCCAACTCTAAATCTGACTTAGCTAAAAGCTTACAAAAAATTGTTTTAAAAGGGGCCCTTCACTCTGAAAATAAACCGGTGTATTTAAAGGCTGGTAGAACTTGTTTGTAGTAGCTGACATGTTAACTGTCTTCTGCACTGGCTGAAAAAACTGGGTCAGATGCTCCGGTAGTAAGTGTATTCAGAAGGGCCACAGAGAGGATTTRTGCAGTGCTACTGATGAAAGTCGAGCATGTAAACTACAGATAAAGCACTGAAGGAAATACAACATATTTTCATCTGGAAATAATGTTCCACAAGGATTTGCTGACTTATTTATTTACTGTTTAGGCACGTCTTGCTGAGATACTGTATCAGATCCCCTTTTCAAGGGAGGCCTGGGCCTGAAGGTACATGTTTTTGTGTTGTGGGGGAAAGTGGAGTACCCGTAGAAAACCCACACAAGCGCGAGGAGAACATGCAAACTCTGCACAGAAAAACCCCAGGTCCGAACCTGGGATCGAACCCAGGACCTTCTTGCTGTGAGGCTACTAAACACTGAGCCATCATGACTTGCTCATGGGCAGATTCCTACTAGTTTGTTGATTGGATTATTAGACTCTGAAACATGATGTGTTTTAGATGCTATTGGATCGCCCAGTTTGGCTCAAATGTTTTCTTGGGCTAATGCAAAAAAGCTGAATTTAAAGATTAGGATAGAAACCTAGTGGTTGGGAAAATGAAGCCAATGTTGATTTAATTTGGCTAAAATTTCGCTTGGAAGTCATCACATATGCTGAGTCATAATAGATAAAACAGTAGCTTTATTCAAAACTTTAACATGAAGGATAATGGATGACATGCATAATGAATGTTTATTTGATTTTAACCATATTTTATGTGTGTGTAAAACAATCACATGTTGAACTTACTTTATGATCTAATTTTGAATTTCTATTCCATTTCACAGAGTTCCCTTTATGTTGTATTTTTGTGTCCCAATAAAACTGAATTGCTGGGTGTGATTGAAATACTCAGTTGTCATTAAATCATTTTTACAAAAACAGACACAATATAAACACTCGCTGTTTGTAGTTTTTCTGTTGCATAGGGACGATCTGCTGTTCATCAAATAAATCTAAGAAAATTGTCTTCAACACATCGGTCGTCTAAATTTGGATTAAGTCTGTTTGACAATTAGACAAAAAAAAACATTTAAACTGAGATTGGAAACTACAGCACTTGACTTTTGTGGCTTTACACAGATCTTTGGAGGGCCAAAGCTAATTTATACTGCAGGTACAGTAAATGACATCAGCCTTTTATGGTTTTGGACAGTACTGAAGCTAAGATATTAGAGCAGTGACTTTTTACTACTTCCTTACTGTTACCTTTTTTGAGCACCAACATAAATGAAAAAAATAGACAAATCAAAACACATTAGACAACAAAGTAATACATCTTTTACCACAAATATTATTTTCTACTGCACAACACTCCCGCTGACTATTATGTTTCTATTATTTAATTGTACATCAAAACAACATTCTGATAGATTTCTGTTTGGAGTTTTTTCTGTGTATTGGGAAGCCAAGTGACCCTGGGACATTGTCCTTTTTTWAACCAACAACATAAACAACCAGAATATCCCTAAATTTAGTTAAAAGTCTGCAATGGTTTAGGTAAATATTACATAGGCATGCTGATTTTATGGTGAAGTATAAAAAAAATCAACAGTTTACCATAAAAAATGACAAAAAAGTTTAGTTTCCAATATCTGCTTTCATGTGAAGTGGATGAATGTGGATCCATTAGAGAAAGTGATGCAATGCAGGAAATCAGATAATGAATTATTGGCTACAGCAGGGAAGCTCTGTGCAAATTTATACCTCTAATGCAATTATTAATGAATAATTAAAGAGAGGACATTTTACCTGCAGGAAGATATCAAGGAATAAAAGCTCTATCATGAATTGTTGGTAAGGTGGCTATTCTCTAAGAATATGTTGAACTTAAACAGAAATTTCTTCTGTCATGTTCTGAATTTTAACACTTGTCATGTGATCAGTAGCCTATATCCTGATTTTCCTTTAAAAAAATTAACTCATGCCACTGAGTAGACTGTGTATGTTAAAAGGTCATGTGATCATACTGCAATGCTAACAATATGGAACATCAGGACAAATGGACAATGTTGGCATTACAGACATACTGCTGTTCCCATGTCAGTGTGTGAACCAGGCATGTTTAATTATATCTTCTCTTGCAGCAAAGTGGCCTAAAGCCGTTGTAAGTGGTCCTTGAGATCTGATGCATAGGCTCTGGGGTTGATGTCCAGGGTAAGACCTGCAGGATGCCGCTGATGTATTACTATGCCATGAGTGTCTTCTGAGTCACTATCAGTTAACCTAAAATTTCWCTACGGTTCCATTATGATCCATATGCTATAATGCCTGAAATAATGCTGGCCTGWGTTTCTTCACAACCTTAACAAGATGGTGGTAATAACAGTCTACACATTACTATTTACCTTTTACACATGGAACGCTGATCCGGTAGTCTGGGCAATGCCACTCATTGAGAAACGAGTGAGAGAGACAGCAGTGAGGTTTTCAAAGTCCCATATCTGTACCTGGAAGGGAGGTACAGATTTCATGAGGTTATCTGTGATTTTGTAATGGTTGGTGCACAAGGTTTGTCTCTGCGCTGTCTCTCTTCTACATCTTCTTTTCCATGCTGCCAAACTTTGCTTTCAAGAACTCCACAAAGGGCCTCTACCTCCACACAAGAAGGGACTGGAAACTCTTCAACCTGGCCCACCCAAGAGTGAAGACCATCCATACAGTCCAGAGGCAATTGCTCTGAGACTGCAAGGGAAGCTCAGCTTCCCCTAAAATGTAAAAAAGAAAAAAGATCAAATATATACTGTTGTGTGTACATGCCTTTGACTAAATATGCGCTACAACGCGCTCAACTTTTGTTCAGAATCAGCTTCTTTTCACTGGTAATGACGCAGCTTTCCTCATTTCCTCATTTCACTCATTCCCGCAGCTTCATGGTGCTTTAAACAGTCAGACGCTGAGCGTCTACAGAGCTCATTAGCAATGCAAAGACTGCAGCTAAACGAGACGAGTCACTGGATAAATGCTGGCTTTGTCCCACCCATCGGATGCTGAGCATCTCTGGGGGTCTATGGGGCAGGGGGCTGGGTCGGACGCTCAGCTTCTGCATGATGACTGGATGATCTGTCGGAGGCTGAATCTCTTTTTGATTGACAGCGAAATGAACGAATCAGCGATCTCTTTGGTGTAAACATGCATGGGACCAGTTTTTACTTTTGTTTCTGTTCGGAGTTGAATTGGAGACTTTATTAACCCTTTTATCAGCATTTTCTTTGTTAACAACAACTAGCAACAAATCGAGTTTTTATTTCTGGTGGGTTTTATTGTATCTGCTTGTGTTTGGAGACAGACTTTTATCACTCTTTCTGACGTCTATCGCAGTTTCTGTCCAGCGGCTGCTGCTGAGCCCCTTCACTGTCACAAAGCACTCACAGGTGGACACACTTCACACTAGCCTCGCACCAGTCCCTGCTAGGTAGCTGCACATAATGGCAGACAGTTTGAATGTTGGGGAATGGATTTTGGAGAAGCCATTTGATACAGTCTTGTTTACAAAGAAAATGAGTTAAACAGCAGGACTGATCAACTCCTCAGATTAATTTGGTGCAAAAGGTGGGGAAATGTAAGATAAAAAAACTTTTTATTGATCCCACAGTGGGGAAATAACAGGNTGATACACGGAAATAGGTCAACTTGATGCTGACGTCCGGAAGGATATCACAAGATATGAACAAGTGTTCATATTTTCAGGAACAGGAACAAGTGGACAGTGTCCAGGTGATACAGAAAATAAGTATTCCACAACAGTTTGAAATTAATTTTTTTTGTAAATAGGAGCAGATATAAGATCTTTTTCTTCGTCTGCTGCCTTTCATTTTATTTTATTGGTTTTGTTTTGTTGTATGGAATGTTTTGTTTTTTTAAATGAAATGAATAAATACTATAAACTAAAAAATGGTCTGTGACAGGGTCACAGATCATTTTCTTGAAAAGGAACGGAGGGTAGAATTTATAGCTCACACATTTTATGACGTAGGCCGAAACTGAGCTTCCTCTCCTTGAAAGACCAGCATCCGCCACTGATACAGTCCTGATCAGAGAAACATTATTTGCTGATGACATGCCTCTTAATGCTGATGAATCACTTTGCCCATGCAAAGGGTTTGGGCTGACCATCAGCATAAAAAAGACCAATGTCATGAATCAAGATGTTCCCRCACCTCCCTCCATCACCATCAACAAYGAACTGCTTGAAGTCAATGATCACTCCACCGTCAGCAGCAATCTGTCTCTGGACAATGAAACTTTGAAGAGTATTGCCAAAGCTGTCAGTGTGACAAAGCAAGTGGGTGTGGTCCAWCAACCAGTTGACTGTCCTGATGCATCTCAGTAATTCAGGTAGAAAAAACCAAAAATAAGAAATAAGTAGGTCCTCTGGATGGGTTCTTCTTCAGTCTGATGAGTTTCAGGTGAACTCAGTCTTATAAGCACTGCCATGCATGGTGGACAAAAAGGTTAGTCAAATGCAAAAGAGAGCCATCATCAGACTAAAGAAGTCTCTTGGAGGAGAGATGAAATGTTTCACTAAAGAAGAACCCATCCAGAGARCCAGTTGACTGTCAACACCAAGCTCAGGGTTTACCAGGCATGCAATCTCAGTACCCTTTTTTACAGCAGCAAAGCCAAGGCCATCTATGCCAAGCAGAAAAACCGTTTGGAGAGCTTCCACCTTCAATGCCTCTGATGCATTCTCAACATCAAGGGCAAAGACTAACTGAACTAGGCTGAACTAAACAAGCAGGTCAAATAAGTATTTTATCAGCTTTATCKGCACAATAACATCAGAATTGGCATGCTAAGGTGTAGCATCCATGTTTAGCTACTTCTGTAAACACCATGTTGAATGTGAYTTGATGTCTTTTACTGCACATGCGAGTTGCATCAGCTGTGGAATCCTGTGTTGTTAGCAGCCCCTCCACTTTGTGCTGACTCTGAGAGCATAGGAGAAGCAGACTGCAAGAGAGGAAAAGAGAGAAAACTTTTTGTAAACCACACAGCGTAGTGTCTGAGTTGTTCAACTATTCCAGTGGTGTCAAAGATATCCTTAAGGCTGGACCCTATCGATACGATCAAAATTAAYATCGAGGAACCAGTGCTGAAAAAATACCGGGTTTTGTTGCTCTCATAGTCAGAATCTCCAGAGGCCTGATTATGTCCACTTGTGAYGCCACCACTTATGGTCTCTAGTGTTTGTTTTAGATGCATCAGCTCCTTGCAAACCAAATCATTTACACACTTCTCGCTAGTCAGCATGTGAAGCAAATTGTTTCTAAACTGAACCCTTCTCTTTAGGTGCTTAACATTTTTTGTTTGTGAATGTTATTACGGCAGATGCAATCTAAATCTCAGTTTCTGTTAGAGATAGGGTATWTGACTTTTTAAAGGGAGACAGATCTTGTGGATCCATTTGTTTCAAAGAACCTGGTAATGACAGAGGTTTTACATGATGACATAAAGGCACATGACTTGACAAACGTGCAACCTGCCCTCCAGTCCTGAGCGCCTGTTCACTAGGAGTGAGCAATATTGAGAATTTTGGTATCGATCTGTTACCAAGTAAACAGGGCTAGTATCACAGATACAAAAAAAATTGTAAACAAAAAGCATTTTAAAAAGATGTCTGCACTTTATTTTCCATCATTTGGTTCAAGGGGCCATTCAAAAGATTCAGATTGTTTGTGAAAGTCATATCTGTACTTTTTATTCTTTTTTGTGTCAATCTAGCAAATGCCATAATATCTATTTATGTACCAGACATTTTCTACATTTGAACAAGTCTGGAGTCATAAACTGCTCAAACAGCTGATATGTCTACATGAGTTTGGGCTGCTCAGATCTAAGGTTTGTCCTATATACCGTGTTTGCCTATTCATATTTTATTTTTACACCTTTAAATCTTTTTTCCAGCATTTTTTTTGAAGTTGTGCCTTGGAAGGCTGAGGTTGACTGAAGTTTTGGTTTATTCATGAAGTTCAATGAGGAAGGGCTTTGATGTCCATGAATAATTTAAGGGCAACAACATTTTTTAAATTTTTTGTTAATTTCTCACTTTTGTAAATAGTCAACCAGGTCACATTTTACTAACATCAAATGCCGTCATATTAAAGCTTAGAGATGTTGGTGCCGAATGTTGGGCTTTCACGTCAGTGTTTTGCCCAGGGACACTTCAATGTGTGACTGAATAGCGGGGAAATCAAACCGCCAACTCTCACATTGGAGGACAACTCCCCTAACCACTCAACCTCAGTCGTCTCATATGTATGTGTAGCAAGAAGGAGTGCTCTTTTTCTATAGCCTCTATCAGACTATGGYGTTGGAGTATGAGAGCTATGCAGAGCCATCTGGCCAAGCCACTGCAATGAAACATACACATAGAATGAGGCTGCAAACCTATAACACAACTGCCTGCTTCACAGTTCTTATGGACCAAAGAACGAAGTGGGGATGAAGGATGATTAATACTTTGAAACAGTTTTAATCCAAAATCTCCAACCCTCTGTCACCAGCCTTCTGGGTATACTGGTAAATCCAAAGATGTTTGTACACTAGTTGAGCGAACTGACTACCAGAGCTTTCTATAAAGTTAAAATACTGAAAAAAAAATCCTGATTCATGTGGTACTTTGCGAATCAGTAGAAAATCTGGTTCCTGTGACATGTTCCAAAACAGGCTACCAAAGTGAAGAAATTTTGTAACTGATTAACTGAATATTAGATTCAGTTTTGTATTTTATACTTKCTGATCATTTCAGTGTGTAAGGTTGAAGCTGAATAAGAGTTGGTGTGTGTGTTATCAAATGTTCTTTCTCTTAGCCTAAATAAAATGAGTGACGTTCTGACATCTAACGTAAAAGGTAACACCTCCTGGGGTGTAACCAGGAAGAGATGTACATTATAAGGCCAATTCATTATGATAGTAAAAGAAAGTTGTCAGAGTGTTAGAGTCTCTGCTTCTGAACAGAGTTGCGCTGCTGTGTTTGGGTTTTCCTGATATCAGCCCAAGGTCTAACTGAGGCCTGTGTGCTGAGCGCTGTTCTATGAACCTGATTGGAGTCAGAAGACTGAAAATAAAGTTTTAAAGAAGAAATCCAGCTGAATCCTGTTTTATTCGGACATACCATTTTGAACAATGCATATTTTTCCAACAAAAGGTCAGCCAAAGGAGGGACCAGACTGCAAAATGGGCAACAAAATTACAACACTGAACACCAACGGAGCAGGTGGTCACCTGACTTACACTTGAAGGGACAGGTGGACCCCTGATCAAAAGGGTCAATAAGACTACCGTAGAGGCCGTGACCGATCCCACGACAATCAAAGGATTGTGACACCATCAATGATGATGGTGACAAAAGAGGCTAAATAAATGAATAATGAGTTTGGAGGATGACTTTAATTAAATATTCTATATTTTCCCATTTTAAATCTTCATTATTTTGTTTGAAGACAATAAAACACGTGGACGTAGGAGACAAAACAGAGGTGACTTTGGTCACAAACTTATAGCAACAGAAAGTACCCTAACACACTTTTCTATTACTTTGTAAAAGTGTATACGTTCTTTCTTATTTATTTATTTGACAAACTTTAGTCTCGTCCTTGAAAGCAAAGTCATTGACTGTCTTTATTTCCAAATGGTAGGCACGGCCTCATCTTGGAACAAAGCTCTTTGTACACACTTTGTCAGTGCTGCTATCCAAGTGCCTAAAGTAAGCCGCCTACAAACACAATTTATTTCTTTTTTAGTGCCTTTTTTTCAGGAGTGGTCTATGAAGTCGTGACTTGCAATTTGTCAGCCACAAAGGTCCCCACCATCTTTGTGCTGCTTATAAATGAGCAACGAAAGACAAAAGACTTGGATTGTGTTACTTGGAGTGGTTATGTTTCAAGACATTCTTTAACAGATATGATCACATTTTCAGTCTACACTATGGTTACACATTGTCATACAGTCTATTTTCGGTGATACAACACTGTTTGGATAAAGATATGATGAAGTTTCCAGTTTTCAGCAGAGTTTGTCACATTAGGTTCTTAGGCACAGRAATCATTGTTTGTGTCCAAGATTCCCCCCATGATGCTTCAATTCCTCCACTGCAGTCCAGGAAAATAAACAACATTAGAATATTTCCTTCAAAGACTTTATTTTTGGAAAGTGTTTGATTGGTTTATTTCAGAATGCTTTGTTTTAGCCCAGAAATGGACAAAACTGAAAGTTCTAAATTAATGACTTTAATCTTCCACCCCCAAAAAATAAAAAAATAAAAAATAATGACTTTAATCTTCATTTTGACCTTAATAAAATCTTTGAGTTTGTGTCGACAGTAATACTTTTCCAAACCTTAATGTTGTTTGGAAAAAACTAAACATCCTTGGGACACAAACTAAATGGAAACCCTATAAAACATAAATAAAGATCTTCCTAACCAATGTCACAGCTCTTGTTAAGATGAAAATCAAATATTTGGGTTAACAGTTTTATGAAGAGCTTAACCACATAAAAATAGTTAACATGAGTTTTTATTATAAAAACCATAAAACTAACTGAGCTTCAAAGTGTCGACATTCTTCAGTACTTAACCCACGCTGTTATACACACTAATCTCTGTCTGAAACACTTATCCTGTTTCCACGTGGGGAAAATATTCTACTTATAACTGCTATGTCTAGCCCATTTTTCCTTTCAACTTAAGTACTTATAAATTTTATTTATACTTGTTTTTAAGAGCATTTACAAAGATTTATTTTTTTTTGCACATCCTGTTGTAATGTTGCTAGAAATATGACACTACAGTAAGAATGTTGGTTCAGTATTTTGTAATGTGCAGTAAAGAGTGTTATGACAGTTACCTTTTCATTTTATTATGGGTGCTGGTGCAAAAGCATTAAAGCACTCTTAAGACTAGTCAACCATTATTTCTTCTTTACTGGAACAATTTTTGATTCACTACTCCTCCCTTTAGAGGAACACTAATAAAAATAAATCAAAACATGCAGCGTCAGTGGAAATAGTGTGACTTTAGGTAACAGTCCACTGTACAGCATAGATAAAATAAAGTAAAAAATTCAAAACTTTCCCCACCTAAGATCTTGGGCAAATCTAGTTAGAAAACACGCCCCTGTTTGGTGCTCTATACTTGAAACGGTTCCCAGAAAGTTRGACTCAATATGTCCAAACAAAAAATAAATAAATAAATGTGTTTTTACTATTCCAAAACCAGTTTTCTTAAACTGAGTACAGAATACTGAGTTAGAATTTAAACATTGAAACAGTGACTTAAAAAAACATTTGTTTTATTTAGAACAAGATGGCTATCCTTCCTTATGGGCCTACAGCCTCTCAAACGGGATCAGATCAGATATACAACATGATATATACTGTTGCAACATTTTAAAATAAATAGAAATAAAAAAAGATTTTCTTTCAACTTGTAAATCTTTCTTAAACATGGAACTAACAAAATTTTCACTTGAAATGAAAACTGTAACACATTTAATGGAGTAACCTAGTATCGGTTTGGAGGATGGAGGCGTACGAGTTCTTGTAAAAAGGGTGGTATTGGGCCCAATACTAGCCTGGTTAAAACCAGACCCTGTGCCCTTCACTTTGCTTCGTACAAGGGTCTGGACTTGCTGCATTGAGAAGCGTTTCTTGCAGGAGGCGTGGCCTCTGCTGAAGCATGTTTGTGTTGTCGTTATGACGGAGGCTAAGCTAAGAAGCTAACTGGAAATCGCATCTGCTGTAAACAACCCTACTGAGAGGAGAAATATACTGAGCCGAACAAGACGACTGTAAATGAGAGCTGCTGCTTTGTCAGACAAATTTATTTTAATTTGAAGCCTTATCAACACGGACTGGCTTCATTCACTTCCTCCACTGCCGTATGCTAAAATAACTAGCAGACACTGCACAGAACAYCAACGTCATTCAAAACTCTGCTTTCTGTTTGCTGATTGGTCCAGGTAAAATAAACTAGAAGCAGACACTGCGCAGAAAATTGATGTTCTCTTCTCTGATTGGCCCGGCTAAAAATCTGCCAGCGAAATCCTTGTCTATGGGAGAAGTCGCAGACGGAGCAGTGAAGGGAAACTAGAATTGAGTGGAGCTGCGTAGGAAGGCAAGGGCCAGGCTAGCCCAGTACGGATACCAGTATGGTATYGGGACACCACTAATTTTTACACAGTCATATATGGAGATTTTTCATTTCTGAAGATGTTATTATATGTTTAATGTTAAACTAAGGTGTGATGTCACACTTAGTTTGACATGATCGGTGTTTTTTCATTGTTTAGTTTTGAGGTTTCTTAACCTTCATGATGTTCACTTCCTATTTCTTTTGTGTATTCACTTTGTTCATTTGCCTCCCTGTGTTTCCAAATAGAATTTTTCTCCACAGTTGGGCCTGGTCCCGATACTTGCACTACAACCCCTCTATGAAGTATGTACTAAGTCGAAGTGCACATAAGGGTTTGAGTGTGCAGGTTACAAGTGTCCAGCAATTGGAGAATTGGGACAGTATGGGTTACGTCATTGACTTGTGCCTCTGCGTTGTATCTGCAACATCGAGAATGATGGGACGGGTGCTGTTTTGGCATTTGTATTGCTAAAAATGATAGCTGAACTACAATGAGAAATTGTTTTTAGGAGAAGACTATACACCAGAGTATAAACCTTCTTCTGCAAGTTCTTCTTTGATAATAGGCAGTTGGCAAATTCATTTAAATGCATTACCTCCACCACTAGACTGGAAGGTGCACGGTGGACATTACCACAATTTTGCCTATTAGTTCAAAACATCGCATACAGAGATGAATTGTGGGTAATTCACTTCGCCAAAATCTTCTTGGATGAGGGCTTAGCCGAAGTGTGGATCAAGGGTGCAAAGACCATGCTGGAGAATTGGGACACACTACACACTCAAACCCTTATGCAGGAATGCACATTTGAAGTACACATCCTTGGAAGTGCAAGTATTGGGACCAGCTGCTGTCTTCTCCTCAGCCCTGCCACACACACTCACACCTGTTCTCCATTCCCATTAATCCAAGCTGCTGCCACCTCCCTCATTCACCCCAGATGTTTTTTAATTCCTTCTGTTCTCACTATTCTTCAGTCGAGCATCGTACATCTGGGTGTCCTGGTGGTTTCTCCTTCATGTTTTGTTGAGTAGTTTTTGCTGCCATGTCAACAGTTTGTTTTGTTCAACAATAAATTCAAGTTTTATTGTATTTTAGCTTTTTTGCCTGTGAACCTGGATCTAACCAATGAAAGGTTAATTTGGGGTAACCTTTACATTTCCAAACACAAGTAAATTTCTGTTAGACACACTAGGTAAGTACGTTGGTGCCACCCTTGTAATGTTTTTGGTAGGTCTTTCTGTTAGGGTATTTTTATTTCTTGATTTCCCATTGTGAATAGGTATCAGTTAGGGACTGTTTTGCTTTGCTTGTTTCTTTGATTTGGCACAACCTAACAGTCATGTTCTCTACCACATTTTGTGCAGCATTTTGAGATGTTTTTGGAGAACACAAAATAAACCCTTTTTTCCACTTTTACAAAGACTCATTTTAATATGGTTGTCTTGTCCCTTTTTTGCAAACTGTTATGAACAATGGTTTGTGACGGTTTGGAACCAAGAGAACAGGCAGCAGGTGACAGACAGAAATGAGACAGGATCTGACAAAGAAGGAAAAAAAAAACAGTAACTTGAAGAAATTTATTGGTTATTTACTTACTGATTCTAAAAGCACAACACCATTTTATAGTTTTCCTAGGTAATTACTGGTTTCTATAAACTATTGTGTGATTATTGTTATGTCTTGATTAAAATAGTTTTAGCTACATGCCTGGAACACCATAACAACACATCAAAACCGTTGATTGAAACAGTAGGAAAAGTAATTCTGTGAGTATCTGGTCTCAGCTGTAGGATTGAGGTGGGTGGGCCAGATACTGAAGAAATATGATAAAACTGGTTGTACTTTCGGGGTTCTGTCTGAACACTGCTGACGCTGAAACTTGAAGCATTAAAGCACCGTTCAGAACCAGTACTGGAGTGGTTGTATGGTCTATTGTCTTCACATTTTTATCATTTCAACAGTCATGTGGTTTATGGCGGGTTAAGACACGATTTCAGTAAAAGAACACTAATTTTCTTACAAACTTTTAAAGACTGATTAGCGAGTAAATGCAGCTGGGATGATTATGGATGGTTAACAGGTGTGTTCAATGGGCAACACAAAAAGCAGAGAGGAATTATTGGCATGAAATAAACACAAGAGGCTGAAAATGTAACAAAACTACAAATGAGGCAGAAACAGAAAYACTGGAAAACAAAACAAAGAGGATCACTGAAAACATTGATACATTAAATGAAAAACTGGGATTTTCTTCAAACCAGAAAAGGTAAATCAAAACCCCAAACTGTGACACAAACCCTTTTAACTCCTACAAACATTATCCTACTTTTTCACTTTATACATTAAACTGTAGGTATTTGTATGCAGTATTCCACTGCTGTAGTTGTTTTTCTTACAAATTCTCCCCAGATTATACATCCAAATTTGCATTGACTTCTATTGTGTAAAGTTTCTCTTCAAAACTAGAAGAGAATGTTCTTTTTAACTTGTGAAATGTACATAAAACCATGTAGAAACATACAAATTAAAATACATAGGGACCAGACATGTCTGTCACTTTTAGTTAAGCGATTTTTAAAATACTGTACCAACCTGAAGTTTTTGTACAGGGACTTTTTGTTTGAAGCTTAYGTTGTTTTTTTTAGGCTTCACTGTTTTATTAAGTTCTTTGTCTGGGAGTCAGAGACACAGGTGTGGGGTTCCCATGGTGTCACTAACGAGCCACTTGCAGTTTGTGATAACTTGTTTGAAATCAAACAACACTATGCTTCACTGCCTCCTGTTTCACATAGAAGTTCTCTATTTTTTGAGTGTTGGCGCTTCTAGTTTCTTCAGTGTAAAATACTCTTTTGAAAGAAAAAAAGTCAAACAGGTAATGTAGCTCTAACTGGCTGCACATTCTCAAAGGTAGGTATATAAATATTTGCAGGCCAGGTGATTAGTGATGGCTGAGACCTCCTGCTGGTCCTCAGTTTAGGGGTCCAGTGAATACAAAGCTTCTTACTAATCAGTCATTCCTTTTTTTAACTTGTCCACTGAGGAGTGACAGTCTGCTCTTATATCACAATATGAAGCCATTATTCTGACATTAGCAGCTCTGCAGCAGCGCCACTCTCTTTGCTCGGGTAGTTGTTTCCCATCTCATTCACACACCAGACCCCCTCCACCCCCATCTCCTTGTCCCCTCGTCTTCCCTCCCGTTTTTGAATGCTGATGTTATCTGATAGCATGGCATGGTGTGAGGGCAGTGCCGAGGATCTTCAGCCAGCCGTGCTCGGCTGTTTTACCCCGTGCGGCGGCACGCAGCACAGGCAGCAGTGATATAATTAGAATGGAAATTACAGAAAGTTACAGGCGAGCTAAATCCCCCTCGCGCATCGCGTGGCTAAAAATGTCCCGGGCAACGCCAGTGGATGTATCACCATAGCAACAGCCTTCTTCTGCACTCTATTTTCAGACGGGAAAAAAGGGAGAAGCATTCAGACTGCGAGGCGATGGGAGAAATGCAAACACTGCCCTTTTTTTTCCTGTAGAAATTGATACATTATTCAAGTAAGGAAAACATCTCCGAGTGAGCGCTGGAGGATGGGAGATGGACAGGCATGTGTTCTCTTGTCAGGACTAAAAGCGAGCCTTCACACTAATGCCCCTCAACGGGCATTAGTGTGACGGTCATACAAGGACAATGGGCTGCTGTTGGGTTGACTTACACATCTCAGCAGAGGTCAATGCTGAAATCCACACCGGCAGCCTAAGACATTTCCATCAGTGCAGCAATGTGATGAGGCTTCCTCGGTGCTGCTGCACCGGATTCTCTTTAAACCAATCACACTTCAAATGCACAGAGGGGGAACTGCTGAAGTGACTCATCGTACGGAGGAAATGAAGTAATTTGGGATTCAAAGAAAAGTGTTCAAGTTCGGCATTGTGTCACGAGATAGCAGCAAAATGGTTCTGAAAATCAAATTTCTTATCAAATTATTTGCAAAAAGCTGAAAAACTTGTTCTGTTAGAATTTTTTTTAATGCTAAATGTTTAGGGTGTTAACTGTTGGTCCATTATTCTTTTATTTCTTCATCGATTTTCCTAAAATACACTGAAACATGAAACTGTGTGCTATGACGCCATGATATTGGTGAAATTCACAAAATAAATAAGAATTCCTCACAAACAATAAAGCKGTTCAGGTAAAATGTTTGAGAAAATACACCCCTCTCTGTAGTTCAATCTGCACAGTGGAAATCTCAGAGTTTAAACTGGTCACAGAAAGTTRGACTTTACATGACCACGCTGACATTTTGATGTATAGTTTTTAGCAAATTCTTTACAAGATCATAGATCAAATTTGAATACTTAGAAATTACAATGAATTCAACCCAGTCGATGTCAAAACTTTAAAAAAGACTTTGCAAATTCCAGTTTCCAGCTGGTTACAAGATGCGCCCCCAAAGGCTGTCTCACTTGTTTGTATCAAATTGTCAGCCCAAAATATGTCTCCTTGGGAATGAAACTTTGGGAGGAGGGTCYATCTATGCAGAGCACTAAACCTAATTGGATAAAAAGTGTGCATAATGTTAAGGCTTCTCAAAGTTCTAAGCACAATTGTACACATGAAGTTTTGTCAGAGCATATTTGGCAACAATGATTGGGCACAAAATAGGTGCTGAATTAGACCCCCATCGCTCAATTCTCCTCAACGGGGTCTCTGGATTCTTTCATGTTGTTCGGCAATGTCCAAGGGTTAAGGATGGGGTTAATTGGGTTAAATTAATTTGTTGTCTTGCTAGATTAACTGGAGTTCCTCTCCTTTTGGACCCTGCTGCGCATTTATAAAACTAGATACTGCATAGCGGTGTTACGATTTACAAAAGGAGTACTCAGAATAAAACTAGAGTTGACAATGAAAGCCAGAGACACGATGAACCGACAACCTCACATGGAGCACCAACACAACCAGCCTGATCCGGAAATCCCACCAGTGTCTCTACTTCCTGAGATGACTGGAGCAAGCAGGACTGACAGGCCCAGTCCTAACCTCCTTCTACAGGTGTGCAGAGGAGAGCATCCTGTGCTCCTGCATCACTGTGTGGCACAGCAGCTGCTCCGCAGCAGAGAAAACGTCTCTGCACAGAGTGGTCAAAGCTGCACTGAAGATTGTTGGGACCACACTCACCAKYACAGAGGACATATATACATCTAGATGCAAGAAAAAAGGCACCTGCATCTTGAGAGACCCCACCCACACCTTATTCACCCCACTGCCATTAAGGCAGAAGGCTGCGCAGTATCAGGAGCAGAACCAGCAAGCTGAGAAATAGCTCCTACCCAGAAGCCGTCAGGCTGCTGAACTCTTGTTGTGTGTGTGTGGGGGGGGGGGGGTTGAAGACTAAGATGTAGAATTATTTGTTTCATGAAAAAAATACCACACCTGCTGCTATTGTTGTATAGATGTATCATTTTGCACACTGTCTGCTGTAGCTTTTGATGCTTGTTCATGTAAATATTTCAATTTTTGTACTATTTTTCTCTATCGTTCATGCTGAGCATCTGGATCTGTGCAACCAGTTTCGTTACCTTTCATGAACATCTGATGTTTGTGTTTGAGGAAATGACAAATAAATATCCTTGAATCCTTGAAGTTAAGTGATTTTATTTACAGTGAGGAGAAAATCTGGTCAGATCCTGAAAGGGAAGGTTGGAATAAATTATTTGTTCGAGGTGAGTATTTGAATTGTTTGTAATCGAAATTTCTCTTACAGATTCCACGGAGGAGGCAGACATGGAAGAGGAGGCACAAAAGGTTCCAGTAGGTAGGTCCAGGGTGAGAGTTGTGAGTGTGTGTCTTTCAGATCTTTGCTGAGAGTGGCAGGGCAGAGGAGAGAAGGCTTACGAAGGAGGCTTTTTCCACAAGGAGGTTCCACTGTCACAGAAGGTAAGTCCACAAAAAGATCTTTGAAAAACAGATACAAAATAGAATTACTCAAAGAGCACAGAGAACTAATTACTGGGCTGTCATAAACAGTACCAAGGTGACTGAATAATCCAGCGAGGAATGGAACTTCCAGAGGACCTTAAGTAATGATCAGCCTCATCAGCAGAATCCAGAACAGGTGGTTAATTGGAGACTCCCCCCCGGCCACTCAAGATTTGAGAAGGTGAGTAAGAAAGACACACACACCAACACCACAACACACCTATGCCAAAACAGCAAACTCCACAAGCGATAACATAACTAGATACCAAAAGATAACATAATGACCCCCACACGCACAAATACACCAGAACCCAGAAGTCATTGTTCCTAATAAATGTCACGTGCATCCCAAAATTGTAGTGGCTTGGGTGGGGGTCTCTTTTTG
>NW_013952674.1:532101-534805 GCF_001266775.1 Austrofundulus limnaeus | reverse complement strand
GGTCTGGGGTGGGTGAGGGCACTGATTTGTGGGCCTGATGAATAGCCCTTCATCAGAGTTAAACAACAAAATAAATCTGCAGCTCCTACGTTTAATAGTTTTAGAGCTATAACCACTTTTGTATGTCCAGATACTAATTTTTCAGATAAATTGGGGGTCCGGGGGTGGGGGTGAGGGCAATGATTGGTGGGCCTGATGGATAGAGCTTCATCAGAGCTAAACAACAAAAGAAATCGGAAGCTCCTATTTTGAACAGTTTCTGAGTTGTAAGCATTTTTGCATGCCCAGACACYCCCTCTTTGGATGGAGCCCCCTCCTCAAATATGGGGTCTATCATAAAACCGTTGGCTGGCACAGTGTAGGTYGACTCATCTACAGTCCTGCCAAATTTCATGTTGATTGGTGCAGCCGTTTTTGTGCTACGGTTGACCAAAAATCACTGAAAAAAACTAGATACCTCGCGCTCTGGTTGCACTGCGTAGAGGCGCATCCCCCAGGTGGTGGATTGGGATCCCTGTTCCTGGTGTWTAGGGGTGTGCCCAAATAAGCTGAAAGGCGAATAGGGTACCGCAAACCAAAAGCAGCCAGGAAGGTGGGGCTCGATAACCTTGACAGGCAACCCACCTAGGAGAAGGGAAACTCTGATGTAAAACCTGGGTACCGTCAAAACTCATCAGTCGTCTAMCCCCGGTGGATGGCAAGTTGAGAAGACTTTTAAATTGAGCGAAGTGACCAGCCCCCAGTACCTGGTAGAAGGGGGTACTAAAATCTCCTGGTACCCAGCCTGCGGCACATTGGGCACGGATTCTGCAGGTGGTCCTATGACTGTGCCTCTGGCCTGTCTGGTGGGGAACCAGGCTGGATGGGCCAGTAATATAGTGACTGGAACAACCTTTACTCTGGCCCCAGGACCTGATGCTTATGCGTAGGGTCCTGGGCAACCRGARGGTTTAGAGCCCTGGGGYTCAGTGATGGCGATGGCTTCTGCCACTGCTGTTGCTGTGTCTACAGGGAATACCCAGTGCRAGTGTAGCCCMTTGACAGCACCCCAGCGGGGAGTGGTTGGAGCTTCACAAGCACTGGGGTCKCTAGGTGATGAGGACACCGATATGATGTTGGTGTCTTCTGGTGAAGAAAAGGGTCCTAATCTCTGTAGTTTTAGGGATGATGGAATTTATACAGAGCAACTTGCATCATTGTAAAGATGCAAGTACATTGYRTGTACGCYTTAGTAGGATGCATACAGKCATAGCCTTGATCYAGGAACCTTGGAAAGTTAAGTCTATGSTTTGAGGCCTGGGATTCCYTGGGGGCACACTTCTATATGATGTGAACAGCCGCAGACCCAGAGCAGCAGTAGTCCTGACAAGAGRTGTAAAATACACTGCACTGCCCCACCTAACAACAGGTGATGCTGTAGCAGTGYAGTTGGACATTCAGGCAAATGGCGAATCCAGACCGATCATTGCAGCCTCTATTTATTTGCCATTTGATTCACAACAGCCACCTCCATCCCAGGAGTTTGTGGCAATAGTCGATTTTGCTGAAGAAAAGGGCCTCCCAGTACTCATTGGTAGTAATGCCAATTCCCATCATGTGTGCTGGGGGAGCTCTGATWTTAACCCTAGAGGCAGATCTCTGTTAGAATACTTGCTGACATAAGACCTGCTAGTCTTTAATCAGGGCAATGTACCTACTTTCCAAACTGTTAATAGGGAGGAGGTCATTGATATAACAGTCGGGTCTATGGACCTGGTAAACAAAGTATGTGACTGGGAAGTATCCCCAGATGTCAGACCATCGACAAACTCAGTTTAAGCTGAAGATGGGGAAATCATACCTAGTCACTTACAGAAACCCAAAAAAACCCCACTGACTGGAATCTGTTTATTAGCAGTTTATCCCAGTTTATGGGTGGGAGAATTGCCAGGATCAAACTGTGCAAGACACTTAGACAGAGGTCAGAAGTATGACTGATGCTGTGCAAACTGCATATAAGTCTGCCTGTCCGGAGAAAGTCTGGAGGCCGTCAAAGCAGCTGGCCTGGTGGACTCCAAAGCTGTCTGGCCTCCGCAAGGCAGTAAGATGTAAATGGCAAAGATACAGGTCCCAACCAAGTAAAACTAGGTGGGAACAGTATGTACAGTCCTGCAATCACTATAAAAGTGTTTTAAGGGAATGTAAGAGACTTTCTTGGACAAAGTTTTGTGAAGATGTTAAAGGGCCTGGTGTCTMTTCTAAGCTTTACAAACTTCTCAGAAAGGATCCAGTCAACTATCTATCCTTCATTATTCCACCGGAAGGATCGACAGTCACACAGACATGTGTGCTTCAGCATCTCCTCCAGGTACACTTTCTCCAGGTACACTTTCCTGGGGCAGAAGAGACTGAACAGCCTGTCACAGCTGCTAACTCAAATCCAACAGAGGACAACTGGAACAGTGCTGCAAGTATTATTACTAAAGGAAAAGTAATATGGGCAATTAATATGCTTGACCAATTCAAAGCTTGTGGTCCAGATGGTATTTTTTCCAGCTCTTCTCCAAAYAGGAGCTTCTGGAYGCAATTAYTGGAATATATGTTGCTTGTCTAGCAAATGGCTATGTACCAGTTGGGTGGAGGACAGCAAAGGTTTTCTTTCTGCCCAAACCTGGCAAACCAACATACTGTATAAAGAAGCTAAATCTTTCAGAACCATCAGCTT
>NW_013952674.1:528453-529746 GCF_001266775.1 Austrofundulus limnaeus | reverse complement strand
ATGTCTCCCAATCATTTCTACTGTTTTACAGATGGATCCCTTCTGAAGGGGTCAGTGGGTGCAGGGGTGCTGATTTTGCACAACCATAGTAGAGAGAGCATAAATAAYCACTAGGTTGTTTTGCAACAGCTGAGATACATGCAATCCACCAGTGTGTGGCATCTCTCAAAGACCTTCAGTGTACACAGAAGGAAATATTCATCCTAACAGATAGCCAAGCTACTATTAAAGCTCTCTGAGGGCCACACTTTACATKAATACTGGCTTGGGAGTGTGCCAAAGCAGTCAACCAACTGGGGAGAGATAACAGTGTTACTTTTAAATGGGTACCACAACATACTGGCATATATGGTAACGAGGGAGCTGACTACCTTGCAAAAGCTGGCAGTCAGGCTCACTTCAAAGGACCAGAGCCTGTTGTTGGTACCTCAACAACAGTCTGTACGATTGCCCTACAGGCAAAGATTAGATGTCAACACTCAATCAGCTGGAGGGAGCTGATGGACTGTAGACAGGCACGGGAACTGATTAACAGCCCAAACCTAAGGTTTGGGAAAGCTCTCATCTCCATGTCAAGGAAAACTCTAAGTACACTGGTTGGAGTCSTAAMTGRRCACAATCTGCTCAACCACCACAAAATGGTGATGGGACTCCATGACAATGGTCTGTGTGATGCCTGTGGCACTGAATTAGAGACCTCTTTGCACTGCTTAGGCCACTGCCTGGCTCTGAGTGGTCAAAGGAAAAGAATTATTGGGGACCCTTTTATGGATCCTGAGAAGCTCATAACACTGAATGTTTATAATCTTGTATCCTTCAGCCRAGGGACAAGAAGGTTTGAATGAAGACCAGTGTCTTTTTGGGGARAGCAATGGGCCAAATTAGGAGGCCTCCACTCATATGGATTTTATATCCATCCCCACTCACCATAACCATATCCATAGCATCCATCCATATCAGAGCTAAATAACCGAATAAAATCTGAAGCTTCYATATTTTTGAGCAATATCCATTTTTGTATGTCCAGATACCACATTTTCAGATAAATTGGGAGTCTGGGGGTGGGTGAGGGCACTGATTGGTGGGGCTGATGGACAGCCCTTCATCAGAGCTAAACAACAAAAGAAATCTGAAGCTCCTATGTTTAATAGTTTTTGAGCTATAACCATTTTTGTATGTCCAGATACCCATTTTTCAGATAAATTGGGGGTCCAGGGGGAGGAGCATTGATTAGTGGGCCTGATGGATAGAGCTTCATCAGAGCTAAACAACAAAAGAAACCTGAAGGTCCTA
>NW_013952674.1:525902-527184 GCF_001266775.1 Austrofundulus limnaeus | reverse complement strand
ACACACACACACACACACACACACACACACACACACACACACACACACACACACACACACACACACACATTTTTCACCCTGACTGACCTCATTCAAAACCTCATGGACTTCCATTGTATCTGAGATGGGAAGTTTCTCTTTTTAACATCCTTTTTCCAACATAAAACACTGAAGACATATAAAAATAGACACGTGTGACCATCTGATACTTTTTTCACTTGCAGACCAAGATTTTCCTAAATACGACTTAGATTTTTCTCCACTGTGACTTTGTTTCTGCTCTGTTTCACTGTGGGCTGTTCTTTTTAAGAGTGCTGCCRGGGAGTGAGAGGCACAGGTGTGTGGTTACAATGCTGACCTTAATGAGCCACTGCAGCAGCATTAGCATTTATCTTAGTTTTCTTTATACTTTGTATGCAGTTTACTTTAACACTTAGGRTATGACAGAAGTAAATCCCAGCTTATTGTTGGGTTTTATAGAAAAATGTTGATGTTTTGGGCATTACCTGTTCAGTTTTCCTGCAAAATCTGTTCTGACATATTCTAGTTGCAAATTATTGTTTAGCAAAGACAAAAAAAAATCACGTTTCTCTCAGTTCTTCTATTTGTTACTCTAATWAAGTGTTTAAAAAAGCTATACTTTGTCTTTTTCTTTCTCATGCACACATACGTGCACCAACCTGTGTCCATCTGTCAGGCTTCTCATGTTTCTCTCACCCCCCTGGGAGTCTGATTGAGCCGGCTGGGAGGCATGGATCTTTCTCTATTGATCTGCCTGCTGAATCACTTATCCCTTTTCCAATGGCCCTCATCACCACTCTCAGGTTTTAGCACTCTCTGCATGCACTGATTTCCCTGCTCATACGAACGAGACGCAAGGTTTGGAAAGGAATACTTCAGAGGAAGGAAGAAAATAGCAGCCAGGACTGAAAATGACTCACTTACGGGAATTTATTTGCAGTTTCTTTGAGAAGAARCATGCTAATTACACTGATCGGATAACAAATACTTTGAGGAACAAAAGGCAATGACTAAGATGAACACAGTTTTCAGTAATGATCAATACTTTCGACTGAAGAAATTAGGTCATTGTTATTTGCAGCTTTTTGCTTGATCAGAGAAACTGACTGGTAAATGCAGAAGTCTGTCTCTAGAAGTCCTGATGCATCTCAGTAATCCAGGTAGAAAAAATTAAAAAGAAAAAATAAGTAGGTCCTCTGGATGGGTTCTTCTTTAGTGAAATGTTTSGTCTCTCCTCCAAGAGACTTCTTCAGTCTGATGA
>NW_013952674.1:519637-523392 GCF_001266775.1 Austrofundulus limnaeus | reverse complement strand
AAAAAAAAGTCCCAGTTTAGTATGCACAAGTATTAAATCAGTTTACTTTCTAGTACACTAAAGGTACATGGTGACTGGTATACTTGATATACTTAAACTTATACCTATGTATACTTATTAAAATCAACTTCAAGTATACTACGTTTTGCTATGGGATGGTACAGTTAACAACTGAATTTTGAGTGGGAACAAAAAAAAAGGGTTAAGCACCAAAATAGTCTAATTTAAATGTAATCTGGTCCAATGCAGACCGGTGATGGGTCTGTAAAGGAGCTGGCACWTCAAGAACTGACACCAGAGGATATAAGTGGTGAGAGTCATAAAATGAGTTTGCATGAGGCCYGGGTGGTTGTACTGTGCAACTGTCCGGCATGTTGAGCATACTGGCGTTACATTTAACCAGAGGGCATATGGGAGCATCATGTATCATGAGAGTTCTTGTTGTTTACACAAGACAACACTAAGCAGTTCACTGTCTCGTGAAATCTGTCATTCCCACCAGAGAAAAGACAACAGAGAGTGTTAGGATTGGTGCTGGGGCCTGATGCACTGATGAYGAGTGATACTGTAATTTTCTGTTAAAAATCTTGGTTCTGTATTACCAGAGATAACCATCGTGGGTCACTGAGGGGAGAAGACAAATGTTCTATAAATGGCACATTGGCATTAGTCCTCATGGGTTTACCATCACATCATYTGTGGTAGTGAGGCCAGTCAGGATTCCTTCACTATATCCTTCCCTCARTCAAATATGTGAGAGGTCCTGAAAACTTTGACCCAATTACAGTGTGTTGGACCAACTTAAAGAAGGACAAGATACAACAGCTGGATGACTCTGTTCCTCAACTAATGGCCTCTTGTTTACAGGTTTCACAAGGCTTAGCTCATACTTTGTCATTGGAGTCATCAGACCTTTCATATGCAGATTCATTTAGTTTTTAATACTTGTGCATCACTTTTATTTATTTATTTTTTGTCAAGGCAAAGAAATGACATCAAATCCTTGCTCTTTCTGGCTTGTAAATTCAGCAAACATCCAGCCGTGACTAGTTACAGGCTATTCAGCAGAGGACTGTGGTGGTGTAAAACACGATAAACAAACTTTTAAAGTGGTATGGTTTTGGGAGAGCTTTTATACTTTCAGCACCTAGCAGGTACTAAAAGTAGGCTCTGTCTCGTAACTGCTGGGAATACTCAAAAACATGTTCCTGCCGTTGAAAACAAGCCTGAAAAGAGCCCAGCACTGCAATGACAGGTCCCCASTGGCCAGCCAGCTTTTTGCAGTGTCAACCACATGCCTTGGGGCTGATACARATGCTTTCACTCTCCAAACTTCTGTCCAGAAAGGAAGCAAGTCTGTACAAGCATCTCCCCCACAAAAAACGCCTCCCTTCCTGTTCTTGACTGGTCTTTTTTTCCCTCCACTTCACATTCTTCGACTGTCGTCCAGTAGCTCAGCTCACTGTCTCCATCTCTAAGTCTTTTCATTCCTCCTGGCAGTTTTGTTTTACTTCATTTCCACCATCAAACACGATGATCTGTCACGGCCGACACAGAGTGCGCCGACCTCCGGCGAACGCCGTCACTTTAAACAACCGCCGTCCCTCTCTTTGGACGACTTTGCACAGACAGAGGACGCAGAAACAGGGAATAATGATGGGTAAGAAGCGCAGGGTTAAGAGTTCAAGATCTGAAGATCAAACAAGACAAAAAGAGAGACAAAAGCAGACAAGGAGGGGGAAATTCACTTGAAACCACATCAAAATAACAACCATGCCTAGCTCACAGTAAAAATAATGGAAGGTATAAACCTTTGGTAGCATGTTRCAAACACACACACAAACTCCAACTTAGAATCGCAGCTGTCTGTAAAGATGTAGGTCAAACAAGCAGCAGCCTGGACTGTGGAGGTTGACTCAGATCAGTAATAGTAGACTCTGGCGTGTAGGACTGTCACTGTCACGCTGATTCAGGAGCGAGGAGCAGGACAGAAAGAACATCAAGCAAAGTCTACAAGAAGAAAATAAAATACAAACTCTGGAAAGTCTGCAAGACCTTTGCTTAACGGGTTAAATACACATCCTGTGCCTGTTTTACGTGCGGAGGGGTTCGGTCTCTTATGAAAGAGATACATACTGTATGGACACAGCCTTTTTTTGTGTGTGTGTGTGGGGGGGGGGTAGATTTCGGAGGAAAACAGTGGAACTTACAGCAGCAGACTGAGGATGAAAAATATCAATGTGTCAATATTGGACACATGGAAATCCATATTAATCCAAAAATCTTTAGTGAGAAATTTGTAAACTTGCTTGAAATCTCCAGCAAACACAGAAGAGTCTGACATATTTTATAATTCTGTTTCCATCCAGTTTGACTTTGTCAAACTAGATAAATGGAGGGAAAATAAATGGAATTAAACACTCATCTGTTGTAAAGGGACGAGAGMTGTGATACTGAGTGAACCTAATGTTTATGTTAGAGATTTGATGTTTACAGTTTGAATCCTTTGAGTGGCTTTTGACATGCTTCAGGTGCAGACACACAAGCTCAYCCATGACTTACCACTGAGATAACGGACATGGGGGAGGAGCACAGCAACTGAGCATGTGCTCGGGAGGGAAGGAAGGTTTTGAACTTCACAAATCACATGGTACGGCCATACGTAGAAGTTCCCTCCCAGGCAGACCTGATCCTCATGTTTCCTCCCCAGGTGTTTCCAATCACTTTACTCAACTTTATATTGCGTGTCTTGTCTTCACTTCCTTGTCGGATCATTGTGCTGTGTTCCCCAGCCAGTGTGGTGTCTCCCCATGTTCCTCATGGTTTTTCTGAGAAGAGTTATCCGGGTGTTTTTGAGCTGCCTTGCCAGCCATTTTTTTCATTAATAAATACATTTTTTCTGAGCTCTGGATTTTTGTCTGTTCAACGGKTCGATCTGCCTAAATCACACCTTACACCGTATCTCGGTCTGCCAGTTCAGTGGCATTGCCCCTGATGTGCAGGGATGCCCACGACATCCCGGGACTCAAGGAAATCARGGCCGATCTTGTCCACCCTGGAGCCCTGCAGCCACACAGCTTTTTAACCACMATGACGACCTCAGCCCCTGTTATAAACGGTAAACGGACTGTACTTACAGGTCCTTCTCAAAAAATTAGCATATTGTGATAAAGTTCATAATTTTCTGTAATGTGCTGATAAACATTAAACTTTCATATATTTTAGATTCAGTGCACACCAACTGAACTAGTTTAGAGCCTTTTATTGTTTTAATATTGATGATTTTGGCAAAAAAGTTAAGAAAAACCAAAAATCCCTATCTCAAAACATTAGCATATCATGAAAAAGTTCTCTAAACGACTTATTAACCTAATCATCTGAATCAATTAACTAATTCTACACACCTGCAAAAGGTTCCTGAGGCTTTTAAAAACTCCCAGCCTGGTTCATTACTCAAAACCACAATCATAAGACTGCTGACCTGACTGCTGTCCAGAAGGACATCATTGACACCTTCAGGCAAGAGGGTAAGACACAGACATTTCTGAATGAATAGGCTGTTCCCAGAGTGCTGTATCAAGGCACCTCAGTGGGAAGTCTTAGGAAGGAAAAAGTGTGGCAGAAAACGCTGCACAACGAGAAGAGGTGACAGGACCCTGAGGAAGATTGTGGAGAAGGGCCGATTCCAGGCGTTGGGGGACCAGCGGAAGCAGTGGACTGAGTCTGGAATACAAACTTCCAGAGCCACCGTGCAC
>NW_013952674.1:517024-518136 GCF_001266775.1 Austrofundulus limnaeus | reverse complement strand
CACAACGGCATGTAGGCATGGCGGGTAGTCGAACCTTTGACTTGCAGGTCCCAAAGCCGGCTGCTCTACCACTACACCACAGCCGTCCCAACAACATGTTATAGACAGACCAACAATCCTATAATACTGTTATTGCAAGTATGACTCAGCTCCGTGTGCAAAAGGTGTGAATCAGGGCCCCAACGATACCCAACACAAATAAGGAAAGAGAGACAAAAACAAGGGGACATCGAGCCCCGCTTGCACTCGCTACATACACATAAAACACCAAATAACCACAGCCGAAGCATCCAAACCAATAAGTCAGATGATGGGGCACATGACCCTCTATGAAMAATAGAGCTAATCAAGCCTATTGTTAGGTGATGGCCCWCTTTTGCATGTGACTAACCTGTTTGTCCAGGTGGAGGCAGTGCTTATAAGGCTGAGTTCACCAGAAACTCATCAGACTGAAGAAGTCTCTYGGAGGAGAGACGAAACGTTTCACTAAAGAAGGACCCATCCAGAGGACCTACTTATTTTTTCTTTTTATTCTTTTCTACCTGGAWTACTGAGACGCATCAGGACATATTGTTTCACATATTTTTTATTTCCATTTGTGCTTTCAAACATAAAACAGGCATATCAGTCCACCAGCATATAGTCCAGGGTATCTAATTATGCGTGTTTGCATCTACAGCCAAAAGCAACTTTTTAAAAGACTTTCATTACATGACTACTGTCAAATCTATTTTCAAATATTTTTTCTGTCCATATTTTATAAGATTATTTTTAACCTTTGGCTTTGAGAAACTGATACCAAATCATTTCATGTCCAAAGACTAAAGCCACATGACATTGATGGAAGTCAAAGCTGAGTTGCGAGTCAGGAAAATGAATGTAAATGGCAGCTCATCATTATTCTGGCAATAATCTCTATCATTTGTAAAGCTGAAGTGCCACAACAAAGGAAGTGATAGTTAAACTCCATTAGGTATGACAGCACAATTGATCTGACTACGACGGATGTGTCAATGCCACACTGTGTTTTTGTCCAGCCTGTTTAAACACACACACACACACACACACACACACACACACACACACACACACACACACACACACACACACAC
>NW_013952674.1:510259-516821 GCF_001266775.1 Austrofundulus limnaeus | reverse complement strand
CACACACACACACACACACACACACACACACGCACGCACGCACTCACATTCACACGCAGCTCAATCTTCTCCTGTAGATTTTCATCAGTCTCTAATCAACATGTGTGTGCTGAGCATGCATACACACTGCGACTTGTTCTGGTTACGCACATGCAGCTGCGATTAGTGGGAGATGAGTGAGAGCTGTAGTCACGCAGAATGACAACAAACCAGGGGCAGATGTTGCAGAGACAACTGAACTGCATCGCTTGGGTTGACTCTTTATTGACAGCAGAGGTCATGGTGAGACTAACCTGTAAACAACAAAGAGGACAGAGAAAATGCCCTTTCGATGTTCAAGACAGAAYGTCCACACAGGTCAAACAAGTATTTTTATCGACCTTTTGGTTTGGTCTTTGACCAGAATTGTTCTTAAACCAATATGGTTTAAAACCGCGCTGCCTAAACCTGGTCCATAAGGACCTCCATTCATGTTTTAGTTGTTGTTTCTCTGTTCTCCAGCATGCCTTCAATTTCTGCAGAAGCCTGTTAATCATGTATTCATTSAAATCAGCTGTGTCAAAGCAGAGAAACATCTTAAATTTTAGATGTTTAGTGAGAGCGGCCATGTTGTATTGTTTGGAGACATTGACAAATAGACAGGAGACAGAACTGGAAGTGTCAGAGCTGAAGATGTTGAGGTTCTCATGGGAGTAACAAGAATGGATAAGATTAGGAATGAGAACATCAGAGGCATAACAGGTTGAACGACTGGGAGATAAAGTTGGAGAAGGCAGACTGARATGGTTACGTCTATTGATATACCCACTGTATAGTAATAGAGTAAAGCAGTGGTGGGCACAGTTCCCCTAAAGCACTAAAGGGGGAACTAATTTCCTGATTAGGGCTTTAACTTTTTTTTAATTAATTAGTGGATTAGCACTTGCTAAATTAATGGGCTAAATGTAGAAGCACTAACTGAGGTCTCTAATTATTATTGATCAACATTATTTTTCACAGTTGAGGGTGAAAGCTGTCATACATTTTGTTCAATGTGTGTCACTTATTTACAAGATCATAGTATGTCAAACTGAAGGCCCACGGGCCAAATGTGACCTGAGGGTGACTCCCATTTGGCCGGCCAAGGGCACTAAGTGACAACATTCTGCACACAGTAAATATTGTCTCATTTTGACTCTGAAGAACACTTCATGTGTCAACTGGATTACATTAATTCTTTAGAATTAGCTTTTGCTAAATTTTTTAGTATGTTCATGCTTTAGAATTAGGGGACCTAAATATTTGAGTTAGTGCTTTAGGGTTAGTGCAACTAATGTTTAAATTAGAGCTGCCCACCACTGAAGTAAAGACAAAAGGGAGATGTATGAACGCAGTTACATGGACATGGAAATAGTTGGGGGAAGGACAGAGGACWGCGTGATGAAGGACGATGACTCACTGTGGTGATCTTCAAAGAGGTAAATTCCAAAAGAAGAAGAAAAAACCCTTGTCCAACATTGGTACAATGTGTTTTGTTAATAGRAACATCAAAATTTTAGATGTTTAAATTCTGAAGAAATTTGATCTCCTAGATGAACATCTTGAATTTCATCAGGATGAGCTGGAGAAGATAACTGGGGCAGATCCTTATATTTAAAAGCACATAATTTTAAGCATTTTTCTTCCAGTAAAGATTTAAGTTAATTAACCAGCATGCTTTTCATAATTAGTCACCTTTGGGCCTTTCGTGTGCACATCAGGAATGCAAATACACACAGCCTCCACCTTTGCGCATCACATGTGCATTAAGCCATGTTTCCCCTTCCAAACTACAGCTCTGTATAACTTCTTGACTGAACTTTTCTGACATGAAGAGACTCAAACCAGCACAAAATTAACAGATTCACTTTGGTAGCAACGAAGGACTTGGAATACCTAAAGATTTTAATTTATGCCTCAGATGCTGCAGAGAAATTATACATAACATAGACTTGATAAAGACACAGTTTAAGGTTGTTTGGCTCCAGGATATAATTAGTAATGACCACCACCAGGTGAGAAGCCTGAGGCTAATGCACCTCGGTGCCCATAATAATAAAGGGGCAGGGAGGGGAGGAAATTTACAGATGAGAACTGTGAGAACAAGAGCTGTTATTTTTTTAAAYGCATAAAGAGAATAGAATGAGAGGTATATTTTGGAAAATGGAACTGAAGAGAGGCAGCGACAAATCAAGAGTAGAAGAGGTTTCAGGTTAGTATGGAAATACTGTATCAATGAGACAAATTGGCTTAAAGGACAAAAACAACCCCCTTTACCAACAGCTTTGRCAGATGATCTTGGGTAGTAATAATAAACAACAGGAAAAACTACAGGATTTCCTTTTAAAGGAGGCCGTCAGGAGATGTGACACCAAGGCAGGTGGGAGGGAGGGGGAGTATGAACAGGGCAAAGGGAGGAGACAGCGACAGCTCTCTGTCGGGCACAGTAGGTTAATTTGCTCTTGTCAGAATGAGGGTTTTCCCTCTAGCCGTCCTTATCTTTGTTGTCCTCCTGGGTGTTGGTGTCAAACTGAGAAGCTACGCGGATCCTGCCTCGGTGCTGTCACCTCGCCAGTTTCAGCACAGAAGTGACAGAGTAGCAGCTTTACACTGTAATCCTGTAATTATGTCAATTAAAGCGCTGAAGAAGGGAGTAGAGGAAATGAGAAAAAATGGTAAAGAAGGGAAACTACAGGTACACACAAACACCTGACAAAAGAATCCAGGGTGGTAACGAGACTGCACTGACAAAACGAATGCTTGGTTAATTTTCTTGTAATAACCTCTTTTTTTTAAACTGGTTAAAGGAAGCCGATCTGTGTAAACCAAATAAAAAGAATTGACAGAGACAGATTAAAAAAAGAGCATAAAGCAAATTCAGGATGAATGTCAGGCATGATGACTTAGAGAGCCTTAAAGTGTTGTACATTAGGGATTACGGCAGACGTAGTGAGGGATTATGCAATAATACAGAGTACACATTCATGTATATGTCATCGTCCTGTGGAGGACCAATGCTTTTTGTTAGGACTTGACAATTTTTGCCTTGTTTACACGACAGATTTTGAGTGAACCCGGAGATTTTCTGCCACCGTTCAGCCGTTAGTGTACACGACAGCAGCCCTTGGTCTTTCTGAAACCAAAGGTTTCTGAATCCTGGTCYCAGAGTGGAGGTTTTTGTGTGAAATACTCCGCAGGTGTGAAATTGCACATGTGCACTACAGGCAGCTGCRGCCAAAGGTTTTTCTGCACTAACTRCAATTAYAATAAAYGGCAGAGAGCAGGGTATTATTTAGGTCATATTCACACCTGACACATTTGGTCCACTTYAAACGGACCAGAGTTYGTTTCCCTCRTTGGTYCGGACCTTTTGYGCAAGTGTGAATACACTCATGCAAACTCTGGTGCGGATCAAACAACTGGATCGAGACCCATTTTTTGAGGTGATCTCGGTCCGCTTCCAAACGAACTCTGGTGYGGTTCGCTTCAGTTCGCTTCTGGTGTGAATACAGACCAGACTCGAACCGAACCAACTACGTAAAACATGCGCCTTTTTGGACTTCACGGGCCRCCGTTGCTAAGCTAAATAAACTGAAATCACCTGATTTGTCATCTTCCTTAGCAGCTCTGCTGTCAGCATGTAGTGGGTCAGAACACGCAGAGCATCTCGTCTCCTTTGGGTTGCAGTACACAAAATTAGAATATCATCACAAAACCACTATTAAGTTAGCTGCTTTTGATATTTTAAATGCTATTGAAGTTGTACTAACAGCACAAATGTGCACATCAGAACCGTAGCACGCAGGACTTCCATGTTTTTCTCTGGGTCTGTGCACTCAGTCCCGCCCCCGTCCTTTCTGTCCAATGGGAGCAATGATCGTCACCCTTGTGGCTTTGTTTACAAGTTATGTGTATGCAAACCACACCAAACGAAAAAATAAAGTCCACTTTTGGTCCGGACCAAACAAATGGATCAAAGGACATTCATGGTTTGAATACATCCTTATACTCACCTTTTGTTCAGCATGTAGGAGCAAAATCAACAACATCCTAGGTCTGAAGGAATGCTGATGTATTCAGTAGTTTGTGTTGGAAAACAGCCTTGAGTACCACCTGATTGGTTCAGCAGACTGACAGCAGCTGCAGTTGCTCTCCTAATGAGGCTCTAGGTTTTAAAAGGCAGCTGTGAAGATCAGACATTCGCTGAAACACAACCACTGTTGGGTATGAGTCTCAGCCCTTTTCTTGTGTAAACCTTAGAACAACTCTAACCTAAAGATTTTTGTGTTCTCAGTTTTTTTTTGTGGATTATCCTGGTCGATGCCTGTTAACCTGCCGGTCTGCCTGCCGGTCTGCCTGCCGGTCAGCCTGTCTGTCGTTCATCTCCTGGAGCCACTTGTAAATACTCACCTTGGACTCACTCACCTGGACTCTCCTCTCCGTCTCCTCCACGTTCCTGGACCTCTCCCCACCTGTCATCCTCCTAATCATCCCCACAGTAAATAAATATCACTTATTTTAGCTTCCTGTCTCCCGTGTCTGTTTACCAACTAGCTGCTCAAATTCGACTTCTCCCTGGTTCATGATAGTTTGAATGTTTCTGATCTTGCTATAACTGCATGCATGCAGCTCAAGGTTGCCAAATAAACATAAATATATGTTTTTACTTCATTTAAGTTTATTGCACATAAAAAATACCATGGAACACATCAATAGCCATGCACTTATTTGTTAGATTAACTTTAACTTGTCCGAGCACATTTTTTAAACCGATGCAAAAGTTTACTGTCTTGTGGACATGTTGCACATATTTCTAAATTATTMTGTGTGGCAGTCAACGGTTTTTAGTTTATAATTTTTTTTAAATTACAGATTTTTAAAAAATCCCTGTTTTATTTTATATTTTTAATAGCTACAGCCAAGAATGTACTTGGTTTTAAGAATCTGATTTCATAAAGGTCACATTTGAGCACAAATAAACAACATTATGCACAAATTCTAGCCAAAGCTTTACAGTGAAACCCATAAAAATACTCAGTCTGTAATAGATTTTTGAGAGGTGCAGGAAGCAGACAAAAACAAACTCAGTCTATTTTTAAAAAGTGAAACTAGCTAAATTAAGAAGTGATTAGGAAGTGGGACATTTTAGCAAAAAATGAAAAGCCTTCTTCACTGCTCTGACCACCTGCCTTTTACAGCTGTTGCAACTGAGCACCATTAATAATCTCAGACTGTGCATATTTGACACTCCTAACTCACTCAGAATATGCAAGACCTTCATGCACACAAATGAGTAATTAAAAACAAGTTTACACCAGTCTAAGCTAGCAGAAGAGCAAAAAATAATGAATTCAGCTGGCCCAGATGCAGCCCCAATAATTCACTGTGCTGGTTTACACATGGCTTTATGGGAAATTTAAAGTAAACAAGCCAATACCAGTAATGTTTATCACATCTTTTGTTGGTTTTTCCCTTGTTAATTCTGTCCTGTCAAATATCTGCAAACATAAATTTATTATGATAATGTCTTTAAAAGAGAGATTTTAAGGTTTCTAATTAACAGCTAATTTATTATTCTGTAAATATTGTTCAGTTAGTTACGGTTACCTAGTTGTGTTTAAAACACAAATTATAAGACATCTTAGTGTACATTTAGTAAAATAATGCTGTTAGTAACAACAGTGCTGCACTACACTGCTGAAATGTTCTTTTTCCATCCATCCATCCATCCATCCATCCATCCATCCATCCATCCATCCATCCATCCATCCATCCATCCATCCATCTATCTATCTATCCACAGTTCATGGAAGCAACAGTTCCAGCAACACTGGTCCCAGTTCAGAGGCGGACCATACTGTATAATCCTTCCAGCAGTTTCTGGGTCTGCCTCAAGTCTCTGCCCTGTGAGAGATGTCCAGAGAACCTCCAGAGAGGTACTCAAGAGGAATCTTGAGCAGATGCCTGAACCACCCCAGCCCCAGCCAAGCCCCACGAGAAGGTCTCCCTGGATGACAAAGCTCCTCACCTTATCACCAAGGCTAAGCTAACCCTGCAGAGGATCTCATTCTTTCAGTTATAATGCAAACGTCTKGACTGCAGATGAATGTCGAACATAGACTGACCAATAAATTGACAGCTTCGACTTTTGGCTCAGTTTCTTCTTTATCACAACAGACGGGCGTACTGCAGATAAAGCGCTGATCTTTTTATATCCATTTCCAGCTGCCACCTTAACTTGAACCTTCCAGTGATTCTGGGTATTTTCCGTTGTCAGCCCTATTAGGATTTCTCATCATGATTTCAGGTAAGAGGTCAGACATAAAGTGATTTGTAGACATCAACGCAGCAACAATACAATTAACAGGTAACAACTTAACCTTTCTGAAGTCATGTCTGAGTRGGATGCTTGCCACTTCCACATGCACCCACCTCCTGCGAGGAAAGAAGGTGAGTTTGGTTGCAAGTGTAGGTGCCTGGGCATAATTTACCAAGCTTGGAAACTAGCTCTTGAAATGTGGATAATCCTTTGTCACTAATACTC
>NW_013952674.1:507675-509481 GCF_001266775.1 Austrofundulus limnaeus | reverse complement strand
GTGCAGGGCAGTGAGGAGTGAAAAAGGAGCGAGGAGAAGGACAGAGGGGAGTGTATTGCACTCTTTGTGAGTCTGCTCTACAGCTTCATCTCACTTTTTGTCCTGAGCTGTAAGGGGGCCCGGCCGGGGGGCGGGCTCGCAGCCGGAGCTCTCGCCGTCAGCTCCAAGAGTTAAAACGTAATTTAACCTACGTGAGAGCATATATGTGTGTGTGTGTGTGTGAATGTGACACTGTACGTACTGTAGATGAGACAAAGGCGAGGGGAGATGTGAGGCCTGCAGTCTTATTTCTGTCAAGGGCGAATCAGAGCTGTCAGAAAGCATCAAGCGGCGCTGCCATGGCAACAACGTTAGCAACCTGCGAAGGTCACAAGATGGAGTGTGTGTTCCCCTCCTGCTGGGCGCCTGTCACGAATGACACACAACTTAAGCCACACACACTCATTCAGCCCYGTGTTAACAATAAACTGCTGCACAGGAAGCTGTTTATCCCCAACTGTTTTTATTATATTTATTTTAGAGGTTTGAAGAAAAGCAGGCTGTTTTTCTTTTTTTGTTACCATGGGAGACGGATGAGGTAGTGGCTTAGACAAAGTTGAGGTCATATATATATTTAGGGAATATGAGGCACTGAGTTTTTCAAACAATGAGACGTATCGCTCTGAAATGGGTCTATTTTTGTTCAGTCTCAAGAGAAGAATTACAGATCGGAAAGTAAAAAAACAAAAAAAACGTACAAACACACATTTCTCAGCAGGTTCACAGGCTCGTTAGAGTTTTCCCAGCTGTCTGGAGACGATCTGTGGGGTGTCACCATCACTTATCTCAACTGCATAGGGATCCAAAATCATTGGCCACACACACACAGACACACACRTCTGCCACGCCATGAGCAAACACGAGCTGAAAGCGGTGTGTATTGTCTTATCCGAAGGGCCAGGCTGTTGGCTTGATGATGAATGTGTTGCTCTGCTGCGTGTCCTCCCTTTTGTTAATAGAGTGATAGAGCCAGAGTGGCACCCTGCGCCTCCCTGTTCGCTGCRCCCAGGAAGTGGTCAGAAACAGACACGTGAAGCCGTAAAGTCCTTGGCATCTGAATGGGGTCAGAAATGCTTTGTAATCCTTCACTCATTATGAAGCTTAAACTGCTCCAGTCCCTCGGCCTCGCTGGCTCAGATTAAATAAGAAAAAAACGAAATAGTTGGCAAATGGGCGTCATACAATGCTGCCTATGTTGTGTGTGCATAGATGATACACAGTAAACTGGTTTCATGCCAAAAAGGAGCATTACAGATGTGAGTTTAATTTTGAGAGATAGTGAAGAAGATGGGGCTTCATTGTGTGCTCGCAGATATAAAGAAAGCAGATAACAGGGTGCCGAAAGAGGAACTGTATGAGGAAGTTAGACACAGGAATGTATGTGAGGGTGCAGTGGGAGTCACAGATGAGTTTAAGGCTGGGATTACAGCAGGGATCAGCTCTGAGCCTGTCCTGTTTCCAGTGATGATGGACAGCTTGAAAAACAAGGTCTGGAATGAGTTCTCATTGACTGTAATCTTAGCAGACGACATTGTGGTTTAATGAGTGTAGGGAGCAGGTGGAAGAGAGCCTGGAGAGGTAGAGGTATACGGAGGACTGAAACTGTCATAATTAAAAATAAAAGCAGAAATATATAAGTGGATAATAACTAAATAAATACACTTAAAATTGACCAATTAAATTAAAGAGGAGAACCTTACCTCATGTTTTATAATTTAAATGACCTTTAATATGTTTTTTCCTGCTTAGTTCCAATAAATTATATAT
>NW_013952674.1:501674-507428 GCF_001266775.1 Austrofundulus limnaeus | reverse complement strand
ATATATATATATTTGACAGTTTTTTAAATGTAATTTTTTTCTTTTTGCTTGTACATGCATTTGTGTTTCTTAAACTATATTAAAATCTTTTTAATATTTTTCCCACAAGTCTTTTTTGTTTCCATACGTTGCTTTTACATTTCTTTGTCTCCTGTATTCACATTACCTTATGTGTTTCTGCCTCAATATGCAAATAAGGTGGACAGTCATTCTTGAGTCAGCTCCTCTGCTATTGGTCAACAGAGGAAGGAGCAGGATCCATGTGCAGATCTACTGCACATCCATGTGCTACCTCAGTTTAGCTTAAAGTTTAAGGTTTARTTTAAMACAAAGGCACAGGTAAGTGTTTTCCTCTTAAAATTACTTAAAAATAATTAAATATAAACCTTTATGTGACAGATGCATGTACAAGTCAAATTTAAATTATGTGCTAAAATACGGAATTTGATGGAACTAAGCTGGACAAATAAATACGAAGGTCAATTAAACTATAAAACATGACAGAAAGTTCTTTTTTTAATTTAATTGGTCAATTTTAAGTGTATTTATTTATTTATTGGTCCATTTATATATTTCTGCTTTTATTTCTAGTTATGACAATGTCGGTCCCCCATAGTGTGTGTGTCAGAGAGGGAGAAGGGTCAAACAGTGACGTTACAAATGGGGTGCAACAATACATGTACCCGTATCGAACTGAACCGAACCGTATCGAACAGTGCTGTATCGAACAATACAGATTTTAAAATTTTTCTTTATCAACTTGTCTTCTGAAGATGCTCTGTGTTGAAGGATCAGTGGATCTGTGTTCGACTACTCCACCTAGGCTGTATTTTTTAGCGCAGATTCACTGAGAAACTTGCTGTTTCAGCAACGTTTAATTAAAAAACTCTGCTTTTGAGGTTAAACAAATGTTCATAATTAATATAAATAAATTACAAGTTAAAAGGGGCATGGAAATTTCTCTTTTTTGTATCGAAAAAATATTGAACCCTGAGACTAAAGTATCGAACCGAACCGAACCGTGAATTTTCTGTATCGTTGCACCCCTAGTTACAAAGTGTGGATTTATTGAAAGAGAATGAATTTATTAGCCTGGCCACTGCCTTGTAGTAATTGTTGATATCTACAACTTCCTTGTGAAGGAAAAGCTGGTGTTGGTGACCACAGATGGGGCTCCTGCCATGACATGTAGGCTTTATTGCRCTGTKYAAAGGTGACCCAGACTTCCCAACATTCTTACATTATCACTGCAACAGTCATCATCAGGTGAAATGTACAAAAGTGATCAGCTTTGATYGTGTCATGACCCTGTGGTAAAAATTATAAACAGCTCTCCGAGTCCAAGCAACACAGAACTTTCAAGGTCCTTTTGGAGGAGCTGTCAGCTGTATATGGTCACCTGTTGCTGCACACAGAAATCTGATGGCTCAGCAGGGGAGAGGTTTTGCAGTGTTTTTTGTCACTTTGGGCTGAAATCAAAGACTTCATGCAATCCAGAGAGGAAGGCACCTCACAGCTGGAGGACACTGACCTCGATGTTTTGACAGACTTCATTGGGAAACCACCTGAACTGTGAGCTGCAAGCCAAAGATAAAACTATCACTGACATATGGGTTGTAACACGTTCAGAGCCAAGASGAACACTTTCTGTGCATTTGCAGAGAAAAAAGTGCCTCACTTTCCCTCTGTTTAGTCAGTACGTTCTGCATCCATACTCTCAAGTCATAAAATGACTCATTTTAAAATGTTAGTTTTTTATATTACACAACTGTGTTTTTTTTTTATTTATTTTTTAAATTTATTTATTTGGGCAGCATGGTAGCTCAGTACTCTGGCTCTCTGTCACAAACCAAAACCACGACTTTTAGGTTAACTGGTAACTCTATAGGAGTGAGAGAATGAATGGTTGTTTGTCTTGTTTGTCTTTATGTGTGTCCCTGTGATGGACTTGCGACCTGTCCAGGGTGTACCCCGTCACTCACACAGTGACCACTAGATATGGGCACCAGTGACTCTGAAAGGAAGAAGTAGGTATAGATAGATAATGGATGGATAACTGGTTTTTGGATCCACACAGGTTCTTCTGTCTGAAGGGTTACAAAGACAATGGTTACTGAAAACAGGGCATAATCTGAAGGTTTTACTGTTAATAGTAAAATAAATTACAGAGGTCATCATTAAAAAAGGTTTCTTTTGAATACAATACTACACATTTGCTTATTCTTATACAACTGTTTATAAATATATTTAATATTACTTATGGAAAAAGAAAGAAAAAATGTTTTATGCTTAAATATCTGTGTTTCCTGCTAAAATAAATTCTGTGTCAGGGTCTCCAGGGTGGAGGCCGGAGCATATCTCAGCTGCCTTTGGGTAAAAGTAGAAGCACCCTTGACAGGTCTCCAGTCCATCAGAGGGAGACAAAGTGAAACAACAATCCATGCTCTCAGTCACAGTGACAATTAAGTCACACAAAAGAGCTCCAAAAGCAAATTAAGCTGAAAACTCTGAACTAAGAACCCTCTTGCTGTGCAGCAGCAGTGATTAACACTRATGTCAAACAGCAAAAGGGTTCAGATCCCTAATTATCAATACTGATTTATCATGATAATAATTGTGAGGAGTGCTTAACATTAAGATGTGATCAGGCAGTCATGTAATCACAAATGTAAATGTATTGTTGTTATTGAAGGTGAGCTGTGCAAATTTATTTCTGTATCCAACAAGTAGCCCTTCGTGTTACCAGTACCCCTGAAGTAGCGCTCACTGTCAAAAAACTTTGGTGACCCCTRTGCTAGATGGAAAAGTTAGGTTTATAAGATGGTATAATGTATGATTTGGAGACAAAGGCACTGTCAAAAGAAAGAGCTAAAAGTGGTGAAAGAAATTAATGTATTCAAAGTACAAGCCWGAAATATACAGGAAATCAATTAAATCCATCAACGGCAAAAAAAGAAGAAAAAATAAACATTTTCATTGGAAGTGACCAAATGGACAGGGTTAAAAATAAGTTTATCGTAGGGACAGCTCAGGTACAAGCTTAAGTTTAAAAAAGGTGGTTTGGACATGTATATTAGATACAGTAGGTTATTCAGCATTTGATAAAAAATGTTGAACATGGCACATTCAGGAAGGAGGAAAAAGAGGAAGACTACATCAGTTGAGTGACATGTAGGCAGAGGATTACGAGTGAAGACCCCTAAAGGAAGGAGCTGCAAGGAGAAGGTTTATTACATCCCCCAACACTAATCACCCAAGTCTGAGGCTGTGGGATCTGTTTACACTGTAGACCACATGTGTCAAGCACAAGGCCCGGGTGACTCCCGTGTGGCCCACCAGGGGGGTTCCCTCCCAAAAAAAAAATTTTTTTTACTTAACATGAAATTAGTTTCTTATATCAATGGTAAACTTTAAATTTATGGTTAAATGCAACAAAATTAATTTTATAAAAATAAATGAAATAAAAATAAATTAAAAATTTCCTGTCCCTGAGCTGTTGRCTTGAAGTAACTGAGCARTTTAGTTGGATAGCACAKTAYTAATGTCTGAAAATAARCTGCTTTAAAGTCACCATCAAACATAAACTAAATCTGACATAATGCAGCTACTCACCAGAAACTCATCAGTGAGTAAAACTCTTTTTGTTTTACTTTYAATAATATTTCTGTATTTATTTCAGATTTAGTCAGTCGTACACTTAGTTCTTATCAGTGTTTAAAAGAGGACGTGTTAAAACTCTGTTTAGTCAAAGTTAAACATGAAACATCAAAGTTCATTACAAGTGGCCCTTAGAGGGCCACCATAACGCTCATGTGGCCCTCAGTGAAAATGAGTTTGACACMCCTGCTGTAGACCTTTTGTACACAATACTGCCAAATATCCCAGTACCTCTTGATCTGAGTACAAACTTCAGTTTGGGTACAGATACTTAGTACAGATACAGAATACAAATACAGAATAATTACTGAGTTAGAATTTAAAATTACAATAACTTTAAAACCRCATTTCTTTCTTTCTGTTTAGAACAAGATGGCTCTCCTTCCTTATAGGCCTACAGCCACACTAGCTATGTCATATACTGTTGCAGTATTTTACAATAAAAAAATAAAATAAAATTTCTTTGAACTTGACATGTTTTCACTTAAAATATAAACTGTAACCCATTAAATTGAAAAGAACACCAATATTGTTACTAGTATTGGTCCAGAGTATTGGGGCATTTTGTACAAGTACTTGTAAAAATACTGGTATCACACCATCAGAATCAGGACACTACTAATGCCAACATTTAACCGGGAGGTGAGCGGGTGTACAAAATTGACTTTTTTGASCTTTATATCATGTTACAAAGTCATTCCCTCATCAAAAAATATCTTGAGTGTTGCTTTGACTCATATGTATGTTTAAGAAATCCTTGAATCTCTTGTGGTACCCATGTGGAGCTGCCTAAACATTAGGCACCACCTATTTGTACAACGCTCCTCCCTGGAGCTCTGTCTGCAGCCGAGCTTCTGCCCCACAGAGCACCCCTGCCCTGAAGCATTGTTGTGAAGATGTGCTTAAGTGTCAAAAATGATAAGAGGGATTTAAAGAGAAAGAAGCCAATTTCAAGGTGTTTAGATGGTGCAAATTCAAATTCATTTTTGATATATACAGCATTTTAATAACTGAATGTAACATTGTAACTTGATTGTGATATAGAACTTAACTGTGCCTGGAAAACACTGAATACCGCCCTTTTAAGTGGTGTTTTGATTAGTGCAAATTAATACGCCAACAGTTTGTTAAACCAGAAGAACCAACTTCAAACCCCTGTGAAAATGATAATTTTTAATTAACCATGGATAATTAAAAATTGAAAACCTGATGCAATTTTTTTGTATTTTTCAACCATCCAGTCTGAATGCAATCTAAAAAGTGAACTAGCAGCTAGTAACTRTAACCCTACTAGACCTCACAAATTTAGGGACGTCTAGAATTTAGCAACCAAAATATAGCATTTATTTTTAGCTCTTAATGAAAAACGAGCTGATAGACTATATGCATCTGTCTTAATGCTGGGAGTGAGAACACGTTTTCAATTCAAATGAAGTGGTGCATAACCACAAGTTTGAACCRCCACTTTAAAATATGTGACTCCGTCTGCACTTTTGATCGTGCACCTATGATTATGTTTGTTTATGTGACGTGCATTTTTTTTATTTGAACCACAATTACCCAGCCAGTGCTTCCAGAAAACATTTGCCAATAAGTTGTTTGAAACACCAGTCGTACTGTAACGTTAGAAAATATTTACATAATGGTGTTTTCCAACAGGGTTACAGAATCCTGCCATGGTTGTTAAGAGGCTGCTTTTTCTTTCAAAGGTAAACAACAAGCTGTGTTATTTTGTCGCGGCGGGTGCCCCGCTGTGTGTGTGACACACTTTCATCACTGTACAGTCTAAGCGTAGTCCCTGTAGAACAAAACAAACCTCTGCTTCGGGGCTTTCTCATGTCTAAACATAGACCTCAGAGRATTGTTCTGATCGGCTGCAGAGTTCCCAATGTTCCACTTTAGTGCACTTATGATTATTGTAATCGTAGAGTCGGTCTTGTAGTTTTTGAAAACAAAAAAGTCAAAGTATATGATATTTGACTTTTATTTTGTTCGTTTTTGTGGTTGCATTTGGACAGTCATAATTTGCATTTTGTTTCTGGAATAACCAAACATGTCTTTTTGAAACCAACAATACTTAGCATTAAAATCTTCTTG
>NW_013952674.1:490350-492467 GCF_001266775.1 Austrofundulus limnaeus | reverse complement strand
TTAAATTAATTTAAATTGTGGTTTGATAAAAATAAATAGTTATATTTGGACAAAATTAAATTTATGTTTTTTGAAAATCGTAAATGAAATAGTGATTTAAAAATAGGAATTGAGGGTGTATATGTACCGGTAGACAGAGTTAATGAAATTAAGTTTCTGGGTGTGGTGATTGACCACAAGATCTGCTGGAAAACTCATATTCAGTATGTTCAAGCTAAAATATGAAGAAGTATCTCAGTCCTCAGTGAAGGTAGATGTTTTTTAAATAATAAAGCATTGCATATTTTATATTATTTTGCCACAATTGAATTATTGTGTGGAAGTCTGGGGAAACACCTAAAAATCCTCACTCAGACCGTTGTGCACTCTCCAGAAAAGAGCCATCAGAATGGTTCAGGTAGGCTTCCAGAATCACACTGATTTATTTACCAAATCCTGCTTGTTAAAACTCTTAGACCTGGTTGAATTTAAAAACAAACAGCTCAAGTGATGTATAAAGCTAGGAACAAACAACTACCAGATAATATACAGAAACTTTTAAAGATAAGATAAGATAAAACTTTATTGATCCCACAGTGGGGAAATTTGAACATTACAGCAGCTCAAAACAGTGGAGTTGCAGTAACAGGCTGCCTACCGTGGCGCCATCTTAGAAACAAAGAAAAACTAAAAAAAACACACAAGGGAAGGGAAGGTGAGGAAAAAAGCAAAATCATCATATTATGTCAACACTGTGACACACTGTGGTGTTTATGAAAAACACCTCTGCTTAGAGCAAGTTTATAAGCCAGAGGAGTAAGTGAGTTTAGGGGTCCCCGGAGAATCCAGTCCCCAAAACCAGTGCAGCCATAGTTCAGAAATATTGATGGAACTGTTCATTTCTGTGCAGCTTCCAGCCTGCTCTGGAAAACAGATTAGATGGGTGAGAGGAGGGGGAAGKTATGGGGCAGAGCCTTGTCGACATCTCCGTCCAGGAAAAATTTAGTCAACAGATCAAGGCCGTTGTCGGGGAGATCCAGATTCTGTAATCAGTTGTTTTGGGAACAGAAGAGACAAGCAGACRATAACAATTTTTCATCTGCTTTAGTGTTCTGCTGGTGCATCTCAAGGTGGCGATTCCAATCAGGCAAATGGTGTGGATAAATTCCGCCGAGCCGATCTATCAGCTTCTTCCAAGATCAATTCCATCTGACCAGCAAAGTCCAGGGACCACAGCCGGCCCGCGACCCTCAATAGAACCGCTTGTAGACTGAGTCCAGCTCACTCAAGGCAAAATGCCTGAGTGCTATAGAATACGGCCACCCATCAAATTGGCCAATCAGCCAGGAGATTGATAGAGTGGGGGGTTATGATGTCAGGTGAAACCTTAATTTCAGAACCAGGAGTGTTCAAACAACTATGAAAAGAAAGTGCATCTCAGTCAGTGGTGTTGAATAAATTCAATCAAGAATTGAAGTAATGTCCAAACATGAGTTTGTTTAAGAAAAGGCTCAGACTAATGATTTTTGACAAGTATAGGAATGATAATCTGAGGTAAACTTAAAATGTGTCTCAATGCTGTATATGGGATATATCAGGGGTGCCCAACCTTTTTTGACTAACAGCTACTTTTGAAGTCGGCAGTTTGCCGAGAGCTACTCGTCCWGTCTCAGTATCAAAAAACATAATTTTTCGTCTCCCTCCTCACTTCTTTAAAGTAAATAAAACAGAACGTAATGTGTTGCTAGTTTTATTTAATTTATTGTCAAACAAAACTATCTACTTAACCATGTATTTGCCTACAAAAAAAGATAAAATCCTTACTTAACTCCTGACAGAGAAACAGAAAAGTGATGCTCGAACAAAAAGGATCAATTTTTTTTTACTGCCTTCAATTAGTATCCACTGTAACATGCGAGCTCTGAGGGCTGGAAACCTGCATACTGAGAGAACCACAGACTTAAATAACTTGGAGCACGGGAACTCATCTCCATTTATTCAAAGAACTCTCTTCTCTTCTCTCCACACAGGGGAGGAAAAACAAAACAAAAAACTATCAATCAGGGTCAACATGGCTACAACAAGAGTACCGCCCTTTTTTCAAAGTCAAAGCATACACACACACACACACACACACA
>NW_013952674.1:486495-488018 GCF_001266775.1 Austrofundulus limnaeus | reverse complement strand
ATACAGGGCTTTAGAATATCGATACAGTATCGGGAAATGAAATATCGCGATATTTCAGTGTATCGATATTTTCTTACACCCCTATAGTTAACCAGTGGTTTTTATTCACTGTTTGTGAGTAAATATTTCTGATTTCTCTACTGTCATCTTTTACATTATAATTCATATTTAGTTAAACACATAACTCAAGCTCCATCACATAGTGTTAATAGTTGTTTATCCAGTCCTTCCAGCTTTTATCTGAATAAATACAAACTGAATGATTAAATGCAGCCAGATGATCAATGTTGGAAAGGTTTTAAATAAACATTGTACTCAAATGTTTGATTAATTTTTCTAACCATTCTAAGTTGTGTGTCTTAAATGTACATGTTATTACAGTTGATTTTAATTATTTATGTTTTTTTATGTTCAAGATCATGTTTCTTAAACATTCTATTATAGTTTTATAATAAACAATATTTTGAAGGTATTCAGTATATTGTATTTATATGTTCACAACTTCAGCTAGCTGGAGAAACATTTGACTCAGTCTTAAACAGTACACTGCAATAACATGGAAAAATGTTAAATAATATTGCTTTAAAATTATTTTATTTACAACATTCAGAACCTGTTCACAGTGTCAGGAAAGAACTGTTTCAAGTTGTTCGGGTCTCTTTAATCTTTACCCCACCTCCTTGTTTAAAGCAGAATTCATCTGAAGAGGCTTCATTTGGTTTTCACTGAGGAAAAAGACGTAGAAAACAATCAGTAAAGAAATTTACACCAAGACAAAATAAAATAAAAATAATCCAAAAACATACAGAAATGCATGTTTACATTTTTACACTCTCCTCGGATGTTTAACTTACCTGTAATCATACTGCTATCCAGATTTAGATATTTCAGTAGCTCTTTCAAAGGATACTGTGGCCTGTGTCATGAAGAGAACAAAAGAATATCCTTCAGACATTATGGTCCAGGGCTATTTTTTTTTTTATTTTACTAACAAAACACAGCACAGATAAATACATGATCACTGCTGGAATATAAAGTGTAGCTGCTTCACAGATTCAGTTCCACCCTAAATCCCAGCGTTTGACAAACTGAACAAAGGACAGGTTGTGACGTTTGCCTCCATTAATATTTTACCAGACAACTGACCAGCAGAGACCATTATGACTTATCCAGACAGACAACACAACCACGACAGTCTGATTCTAAAATATTGAAACCCACTGGCATAACTTTTCTGAATCTTGTGGAAACAAACAGTAATAGAAAACTTTGGTTTTAAATTTAAACTTCATAAAAGCTTTTAAAGTAAAGAGCTTTCACTATAGGCCAGTGGTTCCCAAACTTTTTATCTTGTGACCCACAAAATATCCATGGCAAAAACTTGTGACCCCAAATATTACTGGTCTGAGTACACAAACTTTAATAACCCTAAAAACACAGGCTTTTTTGACAATCTAAACAGCTTGTACACAAATATAAATACTTATTTAAAGTTATTTTGTGTTTTTGTAATAGTCATAGAG
>NW_013952674.1:483048-485343 GCF_001266775.1 Austrofundulus limnaeus | reverse complement strand
TATCGATACAGTATCGGGAAATGAAGTATCGCGATATTTCAGTGTATCGATATTTTCTTACACCCCTAATAGTAACCAGATTTACTAACTAAATGCTAGTCGGAGAGGAACCAAGACCAAAGTGGATCAGTGCCATTTTAAAACAACCCAAGCTTTAAAAAGTGGTGTGAACACAATTCATAAACATTTACATTGCATTCAAATTATCTATACTCCTAGAGACTTTAAGTATTCAACAAAATGCTTTTAACTGCTAAAAAAATAGTCTTTGCCTGACATGTCCCCTTTAAAGAAAACTACCTTACATTTAATTTAATCAACTTTTCCTTTCTGGGTCCGAGGTTTAAGGAGACAAGCTGTAGTAAATTCTTTCAGAAAGAAGAAATAACGCATTAAATGAAGTCCTAAAAGATTACTGAGTTTTAGTTCTTAAAACTTTGTTCAATGGCTTTGTGTTGTTTTTTTTGACAAAACAGTTTTAGCAGCAGTGAGCTGAGAAGCTGTAGTTGTTGGTAACTAAATTCAGCATGATATGATTGCTGTGTAGTTTCACTCTTGATAGATTTTTATAATGCCTTCACAGATAAATGTCAGTGTTATTTATAGCCTCCATACTTATCCAAGAGTCGGGGAGCCGCAGCTAGTGGCAACTGCTGTCAGTCCGGCGATGTCAGACAAACAGAGACGCTGGTCTGAAGTGATTGCTGGTCGGAGTGCCACAAAACACGACAGAGGTGATCGTTTAGCCCCCAACATGTGCACAGAACACGTATAAACTAAATCTAAATAAAACAGATTATCACTTCAGTACGTAAACAGTTGGAGGTCTGTGACAGCCCTCAGGAATGCTGATGGCTAAGCTTTTCTGGATCAAGGTCTTCGTGTATCCCCCCGCGTCTCACTTGGCAGTCTGGTTTTTCAGACTCCAGCAGAAGCAGAAGACTAGAGTGACTGGGAAAGCACACAGAGAAAACAAACAAACACACATGAAAAAGTAATGCCTCTTGGTGTTACAAGATTTTCTTGAGGATCAAGTGTGCCAACTTCCTCGTGCTTTCACATCATACCTCAACCTTTACAACTCCAGTCACTTTCAACAACAGCAACAACAAAATAAACTACTGAATAAAAGAAAGGAGGGAAAATGCTTCTCTACGTCGTTTTATTCAACCTAAAAAACAACAGCATAAAATCCTCTTTGAATTATATGGAGCCATTGGAGTCAGCTGCCTGTTGGCAAAAAAAAAACCTGAATCACTGGACACATTTTTAATGAAATGCTCAGAATTTAGATGTAGATCTATTCCACAGCTAACCTCAGAAGACATAAACAGGGCTAAAACTTAGTCAATCTTATATATGGCTAAGATTTGGCGTGGTAGTAGCTGAGAGTCATTTATGACAAAAATACTTGTTATGCCTCCTCACAGTACTGTATGATGTTGTACATAATATTTTCAGGATTTGACCTAAATGGCTATAACATCATTTGTATCACAAATTTTCAGTTTTAAACTCTGGCATAAAAAGAAGTGTCAAATGAAATGCTGAGTAAATCATTTAATTTATTTAATAAATTAATAATGTTTAAAACGTGTTCTGAGTCATACTAGTCAATAGAAAGGTAAGTCACCAGAAAAAATAATGAGGTTGCGTTTACTTGAACAGCTAAAACAGCTACAAAAATATATTTGCAGTTTGGGGTTTTAAGAGGAAATAACCATGGCTCTCAACCTAGTTACGGAGTCTCACAGGTTTGGTTTGGTTTACATGGCCCAGCTCTGTCAATGCTACAACTGGCCCAGTTGTGGTTTGGTTTATATGACCTAAATCTAAAAATGCTGTAACTGGTCCAGATGTGGATCGGTTTATATAGCCTAAATCTAATAATGTTATACCTGGCCCAGTTGTGGTTTGATTAATATAGCCTAAATCTAATAATGTTATACCTGGCCCAGTTGTGGTGTGGTTTATATAGCCTAAATCTAATAATGTTATAACTGGCCCAGTTGTGGTGTGGTTTATATAGCCTAAATCTAATAATGTTATAACTGGCCCAGTTGTGGTGTGGTTTATATAGCCTAAATCTAATAATGCCATAACTGGCCCAGTTGTGGTTTGGTTTATGTGGCCTAAATCTAATAATGCCATAACTGGCCCAGTTGTGGTTTGATTTATATGACCTAAATCTAAAAATGCTGTAACTGGCCCAGTTGTGGCGTGGTTTATATAGCCTAAATCTAATAATGTTATAACTGGCCCAGTTGTGGTGTGGTTTATGTGGCCTAAATCTAA
>NW_013952674.1:477397-482679 GCF_001266775.1 Austrofundulus limnaeus | reverse complement strand
ATATATATACTTTGTTCGTGTTGAAATTAACACTGGCATTTTTGCCGTCACACACACATAGTGCTGTGACTGATAAAATGATCAAACAGCAGCCCAAGCTCTGATTACAAGAAGTGATTCAGCATCAACAGATGTTGTGCGATCATAAACGGGGGGATTTTTGTCACGGCCATGAATCAAACGGCCTGCTCCCATTGCTGCTGTGTGCTGCGCGGCGCCTCATCAAGGTGCTATTATTATTCCAGGCAAACTTCTACTTCAGCTCTGACGAGAGACCAACTGGATAAACTGAAGCTCAGCCTGAGTCACCCTGTGTCTTTGATCACAAGCGAGAGATCCAAAGTTTCTTCAAGAGTGAAAACTTCAAGTTCAATATCTTCCCTCTTCATCATGCTGCTTCTGTCTGTTCAAGTGAACTCAATATGCTATAAAAAATGCTGAATACAAACGTATCAGTATTCTGGTGTATTTGCCAGTTTTCTAGCACCCAGAGATCAGCTTGGTTTAATAAACTGGCACCAACTCAATTAAAATTTATTTAATCGAGGCTTAGTCAAGTGTAAATTACTGAAAAAGTATCTCAAGGCGCACATCAAGCTCACAGTATTTCACACGACTATGATTTGCCTTTGCACTTGAGAATTATTCAAGCACTTCACAGCTTATTTTATTTGTCCATAACAGCTTGATGTGCAGAAAAGGGGAGTTAYATCAAACATTTACCAGACATCAGCTGGATTTTACAGTTTTTAGAGACAGAAAACCAAAATGTACAAAGACTTAGTTTAGTTTAGAGCTAAGACAGCTCCTCAACTGAAATTGGAAAAAAAAAACTAAAAAATATAAGGAAGTTGTGTCTAAATTTCCTTTTCTGTGATTTGTTGCTTTCAAACATTTTAAAAAAATTTGAACTGTGTTTTATCWGACAATCTCCTGTAAAGGTCAAATGAAGGGGAAATAAATTGTATTTTGCAAACAATGTTTTATTTAAAATTCTGATTTTAATTATTTACAACTATAATGAAGCTAAAATCCGTCCTACACTGCTGTATCTATTTGCAAAGGTCTTACTTACCTTTTCATTTGTTTATTAAAAAMCACTTTTTGAAATGGTAAATAAATGACAAATGGCCTGAACTTATACAGCTTTTACAAAAGTTGTAAAAATGATTTTATGTTAAATTGCCTCATTTCATAGTTGGATTATGTAAAAACATAATTCAAGAAAACTCATGTATTTTTAAAATGGGCAAAGCTAATTTTCCCTCAGACTCCATTTGCTGCCTGATCTGAACCGGTCTGCTGTCTCCTGGACGACGAGAGCTGGGTTTCCTGCCATGCATGTGGACTAAATCGAAGTGCGGATGGTGACCACCTCATTATGGTGTTAATTGGTTTGGTTACCTGCGCGGCACGTGCATGAAGGAGGCGGTGCGTGTCTGTTTCGTGTCTGCACCAATGGGATGCGTAGGGCGGACACGTGAGTCAAAAGGAGCTGTGGGGCGAGGAAGATGGACCTCGGAGGGGGTGGGGGAGGAACTCTCCTGGGGCCAAAGGGAAAATCAGAAACAGAGGCACTGTGATGAGATACTATTTGATATTTGATTGATACAAGAACATCTCTAATTGGCCTGCGCTGTGAAAAGCGAGGGAGAGATGGCTCCCAGGTACGGCTGTCATTTGGCGGGCTGTACGCTGATGTGTCCGCACATCATCAGTGACCTTTTTTAAAAGTGAAGGCACTTTGCTGCAGGAAGCTGTAAGGTTGAACACAGCGGGGGGGACAAATGGCTTGCACAAATCAAGTTAGCAATCTGATTCCACGTGTCACTGTTTATTTTCTGTGACGGACTTCTTACTTCGTAAAATGACGCCACAAAGGAATTGAGGCCATCCAAGGCAGGGAGGATATTGATTACAAATACTTTAACAAACATCTGAAATGTTCAGTAAGAGCTGAACAGTAGATTTTTTTTCTTTGAGCTTTTTATTCACGAAWTAAAGGCCCAGCATTCTGTAAAAGGAATACATCCTGCCCACCACATTTCATGTCAGAGCTGTATAAAGACATCATCTTATGTTGAGGAATTACAGAGCTGCTGAAATCTCACAATACCTTGAGATGTCAAAAAAATGTAACAATGACTAAGTTATAGCCATTTTTGTGACTCCCAAGGTCAGTTGGCTGTGGTGGCCATCTTGAATTGGGTTAACTCTAAAAGTTAATCATCTGTAAAGGAACATCCACTTATTATTTTTTAAATATTCTATTAAAATCCATCCAGTGGTTAATGAGATATTTTGCTAACAGACAGGCAGTGTTGCCCTTAAAAGTAATTGCCCAAGTTGTAAGCATAAAATTCATATTATGAGTTAGTGTTAGGTGTATGTGATTTAAATCATTTTCTGCTAATAACCTGTATAATAATAATAATAATAATAATAATAATAATAATAATAATAATAATAAGTGGGTATAATAACGCCATCTTAAAATGGGAATCATTTGTAGATTTATATTCAGGGAAAACTTGTGCAAAGTCTGATGAGAATATGTGCTAAGGTTCATAAGATATTTTAATAACAGACAAACAAAGCTGAGTACAAATGGTTAAGGGAAAAATTTAAGCAACATTCTTGTGCAATCCTTTAATGCTTAGAAAAAGTTTTGGCGACAACATTCTGCTATGATTGTACTGAATTCTAGACCAATATTAGTAAAACTGACTGAGTTATAGAGCTTTTTGTATTTTTCAAAGTCTGATTGGCTGGGATGGTCATCTTGAACTGGGTTGACTCCAGACTTAAATAAATTTTAAATGCACATCCGATGATTACATTCGGAAAGTTTCGTTCAAATATGCCCAGTGGTTCATGAGATATTTTACTAACAGACAAACACATGCAAATAAAAAGATTATTGTTCACTTTCACCTTTGAGTGGTGGGTGATTACTAGCAAAAAAGAAAAAGCAAAAAATGATTATTAGTAGTAAAGCAGCTTCAGAGAACTTGACCTTAGTGTTCACAACGGCAGCTATTTTCCACAGTGATGGTTTTGCCAGCTGCATAAAGTGAGGTCAGGTCGAGCCCCAAGTCCATTCAGGCATAAATGTCAAGTTCAGCCTCAGGTGAAAATGCCAGAGTTGGTGATGTCCAGCTGCCCGAAGAGGTGCGACCCGCTCACTTACAAAACCCATTGATTTTCTGGAGCCCAATTACCCCGGCGTCAGAGATCTCACTCACAAGTTCCGAGCGGCGGGGGGATTCTCTGTCTTTAATCACACATCAATGCTAGCCCCTCTGAGCAATCTCCACTGTTTATCCCGAGCCCCAACCCTCCGCCGGCTTGGTATTGATTACCGCCCTGCTCCAGCCGTGCGCTACGACTCGTTGCTATCTGTGCCTGTTTGCCAGCTGTCCCTCTGACTCCGTCTCACCTCATGGCAGGTGACAAAACAGCCAGAGGGCACAGAGGTTTTCCACATGATAAAGGCATTGATTGTGAGACATGATGACACCATTTAACTCTGTGAAAAAAGGTGAGCAAACGGCACTAATGGCTATTAAAACTGTGAATAACCTCATGGGTTTGGAATGCAGCAAGAGCAGTCTTTAATTTTTTACTGATCCTAATCTGATGCTTGAACATCTGGACTGTTTGGACCATTGATGGTATCCTGTTGTCTGTGATAAAGACAGACTGCCAACAACTTTTCAGGGGAATGTTCTGGATTTTGGCTTTCTGTGGTTTTCCAATACATAAAGGTCAAATCCAATTTCCTAATTTTACATCACAGCCTCCTCTACCCCAGTGGCACCAATGATACAACAGACAATTCATGGGCTCCTACTCATGCGGCCAACAAAACCCTGAAAAGTGTTTGAGTAAAGGTTGAGGTTTTAGGCTGAGGAGTCCTTGCCTCAGTTGGAGGAGTTTGTTGGTGTCAATGCTCTACAGCACAACATAAAATGAATTGGGACACCCATACCACTAAACAGGATTGTGCCAGTGTTAAAAAAAGTATGAATCGATGGTTTCAGACCCTCACTCAGTCAATGGATCCAAGGGTTTCCATAAGTCATAAGCATAGTTGTGATAAAACCAACTTCCAGTTTCTATTTGTGATGCTGACACTGTCTACTTTTAGGACTAGGTTTATATTTTTTCTGATAAATTCTATATTTAGGGTTGGTTTGCACAGTGATTGCTGGATATGGGCCCGGTGACCCTGAAGGGAAGAAGCAAGTAAAATAAAAAGATAATGGAGGTTTTTGTTTGGGTTTATTGGTCGATCCCTTAGTTATAGTGCTATAGGTTTAGACTGCTGGAGGACAAACTGACCACATTTTCTCACTTTGCTGCTGTCTTTACTCTCTACTCTCCGTGCTGTTTTGTTTTTTGTTAGTTTGTGTGTTTTGTCTTTATTTCCATAGAAACTACACCTGGACCAGTCATTTTGTGTTTGTGTCTCTCTGTTGTCCTCCATGACCCCAATCAGTTGAGGCAAATGACCACTCAGCCTCAGCCTGGTTTGGTTCTGCTTCTTCCTGTTGAAAGTTTTTCTTTTCCACTGTCTCCAAAGTTCTCTTCAGGATGGAAGACAGCAACAAATTTAAGATTCAACTCAACCTGCTGCTTTAGATAGATACATTTTACTAATTGGTATTTTATATTGTATGTGAATGTTTTTGTAAAGTGACCTGAGATGACTTTTGTTGTAAATTAGCGTACTATTAATAAACTGAACTGAATCATGTTTCAGAAAAACATTGTTTGCCTGTAAAATCACTTTTTATCACATTTTTTCAGCAGTGGAAAACAATGATCCCATTTTTAAATTTTAATCTCAAGCTTCGGCACATCACAGTCAATCAAACCTGAAACTGGATGTGAGACAGTTTCTCTCTAACTGCAGTTTTATTGCCTCATCATACTCTGCCTCACTGGTGTCACTCTGGACCATCGGACGGCCAAAGTTTTAATTATAATTGTGTGCATCATTAGGATAACATGTGTGGTAAATTGTATATGTTTTTTTGTCCAAACGGAGGTGTGTGTGTTGTGTGTGATTTGGCTGAGTCATGGTAGTTCTGGCAGGGCCGAGGCGGGCTGGGCTGCGATGCGGTGAGTTTGGGCGTTGTGGATGAGCGGACATGGGAACCCTCTCTCCTGTTCTTCCATCTGCTCTGCCTGCATGGAAGTACAGGAGGTGATAGGGACGCTGAGCTCAGTGTGTGTGTGTGTGTGTGTGTGTGTGTGTGTGTGTGTGTGTGTGTGTG
>NW_013952674.1:462789-475427 GCF_001266775.1 Austrofundulus limnaeus | reverse complement strand
AGAATTGAGGCAGTTCTGAAGGCAAAAGGGGGTCCAACCCGTTACTAGCGTGGTGTACCTAAYAAAGTGGCCGGTGAGTGTATGTTCACCGCAGATTAACTTTTACAATAACTTTAATTCCAAATGATTGACCTCAACTAAAAAACGAATGGCTCCAACTCTATCATATTTACAGATACTGCTGAGCAAAACAATAATGCCTCAAATTGAGGATTAAGTCAAATTTGGTCAAAATGACCAGAAAGTCCTGACTTTTTAAGTTAGGTGTTCACAACGGCACCTGGTTACCAGGTTACCTGGTTCATCCTGGTATCAGGAACGGTTTCAGATATGTCTTGATATGCCTTCCTAATCAGGATAACCCATTGACATTTGGTCCAAATCCAATTTTTAAGTAATTTTAATCAGAACATGTTGATGTAATTTTAACAAGAAAACTTCAAACTATTTTTGGATGTTAAGATTTACCAGTTGGAAAGACAAAAAATGTTGCTAGCTTGCAGAAAAATAATGACAAAAATTTAAGGCTTCTATGCTCAAAATCATGTTTTTTTATAGCTGCAGTTTGAAAAATAAATTATTTAAGATTATATAATAACTAGAAGCACTTGGAGAGTGCAAACCTCCACCAAGACCAATTTCCCCCATCCTGTAAGGGTTAATGCACAAAAGCAGAGTTGGAAACACATTTGCCGAATAAGTTCTGACGTAGCGAACATTTAAGCAGGCAGTATGCACGGGATTACTTCCCAGTGGAGAACAATGTGAAAAAAACAAGAAAAAAAAACAAAAGTCAGACTTGTCACCCAATGTTATTCATGGTCAAACTGGTGTTGGATTAAGCTCCTAAGTTTTCATCAGTCACATTTCACCATTGTTTTATCCCCTTGTATGAGTTTGTAATGGTTTGACTCTCTCTATAAAGTGCTTCCTGGCTTCCCCCGTCTCTAAACTTTGAGGCCCGGCAGCTCTCTGTTTACAAACGTAGTAACAAGAAACTGTTTTGATTGGGTGTTTCGGAAATGTGGTGTGTTTGAGGAAATGGTAAAAATAGGTTTCATGGTGCAGTTACGCTTTTCCTGTCACAAAACGTTGTCTAAATGTGCACCAAATGTGTAAAAATGCGCACATCATGGCAAAAAATTATTCATCATTAAATCTGTTTTTTACATTACTTTTATAAAGTTTGAAGTCCGTGCTGTCCAATCCAGCTCACTGTTTTTTACAGAAGCCCTGTGAAAGCATCACAGCTTTGCCTATCTCAGAGTGTTAAAAGAAAAAAGATTCCTGTATCCGCATCGTGATCCGGAACTTCACCAAAATTTAAAGGTGTGTTCCTTGGCTCAGTACCCACAAGTTTTAAAAATGTCATGACAATCCGTCCACAAATTTTTGAGTAATGTTGTCCACAGACCGAACGACAGAACGACAGACAGACAGACAGACAGACAGACAGACAGACAGACAGACAGACATACGCGACCAAAAAAATTACCTCGTCCTTGGCGGAGGTAATAATTAATTAAATAACCAGTTGAACTGTGTCGTAGTAGACAATGTCCCCACAAACCCAGGAGCCAGGGAGAAGGACAAATCACACACAAGACAGTTCCTGGAAGAATTTAATCATCCTAACTGGGCTTCCTCATAGCAGACAAGAAACACAAACAGGACTTCAGTCGACCACCAGGTGAAATTAAAGACCTCAAACCCAGACCCAAACCAATGGTCATTCCGTATGTTACGGGAGTTTCAGAGAAACCGAGATGTTTATTCTCTAAACATAATGGCCCAGTTGCTTTCAAACCCCAAAACACATTACAGCAAAGATTGGTTCACCCCAAAAATCTGGTCCCACGGCACAGAGTAATGTTGTGTATGCTGTTAGGTGCCAGGAGGACTGTGACCAGTCAGGGAAACAAAGCAGCCACTGTTCAAAAGGATGGGCCAACACAGAAGAGCTACATCTACTGGCCAGGATTCTGCTGTTTACACTCATCTACAGGCCAGCGGTCACTTTTTCTAGGATGAAGATGTTCTCATCCTTGATAGAGAGGAACGTTGGTTTAAGAGAGGAGTAAAAGAAGCCATTTTTGTGAAGAAAAACCATCCATCACTAAACAGAGGTGGAGGCCTTCGTGTCCAGTTATCCCCCTCCTACAATGATATTGTTGCAAGTATGACTCAGTCCCCTGTGAGCAATAAGTGACAATCAGGGCCTCAACAATAGTCAGGTGGTTGGTACACATGATCCACTTTGAACAACAGCGTTAATCAAAGCACCAACGATCTATTGTTAGGCTGATGGTCCTCTTTTGCATGTGAGCAAACAGAGTTAATTGTCATCATTAAACCTGTTTTTATTTTATTTTTTTAATTTTTAGGTCAATTAGAATTACCAAAAATTTTCCTATTTACTAAATGCCAGAATAACGAGAGAGAGAGAGAATTTTTAAGGCATTTTTTTTTTACTTTCTTCAGGTCAAAATTTTAAATACACTCAGATTACTATGCCTTTAAACAATTTGGGACATTTGATGTCATGTTTTTGGAAGCTTCTGATAGGTTTATTGATAACATCTGAGTTAATTAGAGCCATGCCTGTGGATGTAATTTAAGGCACACCTGAAACACACTGCTTCCTTGCTTAGCATCATGGAAAAGTTGAAAGAAATTGGTCAACATATCAGGAAGAGAATTGTGGACCTGCACAAGTCTGGTTCATCCTTGGGTTCAATTTCCAGATGCCTGAAGGTGCCTCATTTACCTGTACAAAGTACAAACAAGATGGTAATATCCAGCCATCATACCTCTCAGGAAGGAGATGGGTTCTGTGTCCCAGAGATGAACATGCTTTGGTCCAAAATGTGCATCAACCCAAGAACAAAAGCAAAAGAGCTGGTGAAGATGCTGGCTGAAGCTGGAAAGAGTGTCATTATCCACAGTGAAACCAGTTCTGTATCCACATGGGCTAAAAAACCACTCTGCCAGGAAGAAGCCATTACTTCAAAAGAAACATTAAAAAGCCTGATTAATATTTGTAAATGCACACAGGGACAAAGACTTTAATTTTTGGAGATAAGTCCTGTGGTCTGATGAAACTAAACTTGAACTGTTTGGACCATCGTCTGGAGGAAAATGGGGAAAGCTTGCAAGCCTGAGAACACCATCCCGACTGTGAAACAAGACTTCTCCTAAAAATAAGCAAAATAAAAAAATGTATAAAGCTACTTTAAATAAAGCAGTTGACAACCAGTCATTTAAGACCCCCACACCAGCAGGAGGAGCTAAAATGCTGTGTCTCAATTCATCATGCTGCATCCTCATGGGTGCGCACTTGTCGGACGCATACGTCACTGTCCTGTGCTGAGTGCTAGCCCAGTTTGAAGGCTCCTAATCATGTAGCTGAGGAATACGGCCGACAAAACCTCAAAAATTAAGGATGCATCAAAGTGCCCTTACCGACCAAGGATATTCCAGGTTTCAATGCGACGACAGCTAGCCAAACGGAGAAACGAAGACAGCAGAATTTTATTTTTTTACCAAGTCGGCTTAGTCTGGAAATTTATCACGGACCAAAGAGTTTGTTTTTAAATGTAAGTTTAGCAACTTAGCTGACGAAATTCATTCAAACTTACATCAAGCAAAGGATAGACTGTCTTATTTCCCAGCAGTTTGATGCAGCCTACCCGGACTGGGAAGGATGTGGCCCATGTGGTCCAGCTGGGCTATGTACTCATGAAGATGCAGCCCATGAATTGAGATACAGCTAAAGAGTCACACACATGTGATGAAGATCTGTGCCAGCAAACCAGGGAGTGGGGTTATAGGCCTGACTTCCCTAGTTAGAGTCTGACAGTCCTCTATGTCATCAACGCTATGATCCTTCTCCACCAGGTGGTCTACAATATAATATGGATCAGGGATAACGACGAGGCCCAGTCATTCCCAAATGTTTTGGACAGCCACATACCCAGAAGAAATGAACACGCTCCTTTAGCTGGAGCACAGTTAGCATTAAATCAAGGGCCAACACACCACCACCTCATCACAGAGCAGCTGGACAAACGACATGCAGGAATGAGCAGAAGCAGTGAGGCGTATCCTCCTTCTCCTCCAAGGTGTTCATTCTAAATGTCTCAAACAGGCACAAGGCCCCTTGCCCCATAACCACCACCCTGCTCCTCTGAGCGAATGGCAGTACAGCAGTCATTAGGTTCAGGGAAGAGAGCAATTTACAACAGGTGTCGTTGATGAGTTCAGTGATGAAGACCATAACAAAAACATAATGTTCAAAACAAAACACAGCAAGACGTGGAAAGACCGAAATGAATACAGAGGTTAAGAGAAACAAAAGCCCAAGATCAAAACCAATGAAAAACTACCGCACGATGTAAACATGGCCTTAAAGAAAAACTCTGGATGGATTCTGCAGTATTATTTCCAGAGTCACAAAATCTACCAGGATGCAGAAATATTCTGACTTTGCCAAAGTTTAAGTGGTTCTGAATAAATGAAAACTATGTAACACAGTAGTTTACACTTAATTAAAAAAATATTTGACCAAATAAAAACCAGAACGAATGAATATGATTTAGATTTTTATTTCTGTGGCTGTACGACCCACAGGAGACACAACATGAACAGCAGTCATTATTTCATTCCTCGGCTTCAGCAGGTCTGACGCTGCTAAAAATGACTTTTTTCTAGGTCTCTGAGAGCAGAACTTCAATCTCCAAGCTCGTAAAGTTCTTCTTTTTTACTTTGCAATGTAATTTATGAATGGACACCTCCTGGTATCTGGGACAGGAAACGTAGCTTTAAATGGTGTTTCTAGGTTGGTAATTATGCAAATCTCCTCTCCTTGTGCACAAGCACCTGATATGCATTCATCAGTTTACGCTCCTCATTTATACACTTTTCCTGAAGACAGAAGAGTTTGTTGAATCTGATGTGGCATGTTTGTATGAACCCTTCATGCAAAAAAAGTAGGAGAAATTTAAGATAAGAATACGAACTTGTTCTTGCATGAGGCCCATCGTTCCTAAATTACACAGATTTTSCCCCATTGCAGGTATACGGATTGTATAGGGTAATCTCGCGTATTTTTTTCAAAAACTCAGCTTTAAATTTATTTTACATCTCAGAGCCTGTAGGATGTAAAAGACAAACAAACCAAAACAAACAAATGCGATTAAATAATCCTCTCACCAACCTGCTCTGCCGCTAGAAATAAGTTTGCCATCTCTACTCATCCTCCACATTCTGGCTTTCTCCACAGCTGAAAGTGTAAGTAATACAGATTTCTTTCTGAAAATTATGAATTTTTGAGGGTCACGATACAGGTAAACAATGATAATCAAAGAAACTTCAACCAAACTTCACTTGTGACTTATAAAGCCTCAACGTCTTACATCGGACAGCCACCATACTGTCTGTGGCAACTAACCACTAAACCAATTGTAACTGGTTTAACCTTCCACCAACCAATGAATTGTGGGGACCAGACTAAAGCCCGTCTTGATGTCATGCTGAGAAGCTGCCAAAAGGTACATGAGTCACTCTGAGATTAGAAGAAGCAAAATTCTCTGATTTGATGAAGTGATTTGAACTGTGGCCACAATTATTGTTCAAAGGGAACCACATACTGAGCATCTCATCATTAAAACTTCCCCTAAAGTCAGAAAATACACTTTGGAAAACTTGTTTCATTTTTATTTTCTTAATTTGAGCATTAATATGGCTTAAATAAATAATTTTAAAAAGTTTTTGTTTAACCTTGGGAGTTCGAGGAAGATAAATGTGACAAAGTGTGTTCTGGTCTGAACAACTGGATGCTTTTGTATCTTAGAAAATGCACTTAAAGAGCATTAAAGTAAAACTGTCAAAACTAAAACAAAAAGGATTGTGTGTGAGTAAAAAAATGAAATTAGGATAATTTAAAATAAGAATTTTAAAGCTAAATTGTAAAATGGAGCATGTTTAATGTAGGAAACTTAACCCTCCTGCTGCCCTTGTGTCAAAATGACCCTGAGGCTTTGGGGGTCACAGCTGGAGGGTTAAATCTTTCAGGTGATGTTTGCGTGTGTTCATTTGTCTGTTGTGATAGCAACATATCTCATGAACTAATGGAAAAAAATCAACAAAGAGCAGCTGTTGCTTTAAWTTAACTGCATTTCCACAGTAAAAAAATAAAACAAAAGAACACTGAAAGCTTTATTTTGTGAAGCACTTCTTGAACTTTTCTCGCGGACTTTCTCATCTGTAAAGTTTTCATGTTCTCCAGAGTGGCYAACCTGTTTAAGTGAAGGCTTTAAAACCAGATTATATTGTTTATACGGCTACAGACCCAAGTGACTTAGAAAAAGAAATAGTTTAAAACATTTTGATTTTATTACCTACATTGAATGAAAGCAGCTGATCATAAACAGAGAGACAGCTGTTGTTTCATTCTTGGACGAAAAAAATGTTGTTGTTTTTTCCCAAGAAAGTTTCCAAAGACAAATTACCCAATGTTCTGAAACAAACCGTCATTTTTACTACAACTACAACAACTTTACCTTTTTGCATTTGACCTGAGGTCTCTGACTCTGGTGTTCTTCTTCTGATGTTGTTTATTTTRCCGACTCAGTATCTGTCCCATGGTAAGACTGTGTTTTCGTCACACTGTAACATTTTAGACAAAATAGGCCGACTTGGGATTTTTTTATGACCAAATTACTCATGCATGTTACATTCTATATAATATTTAGCATTAGTTATTAGTTAGCATAATGTAAATGTTCAAAAAAGGCTTCCAGTAGATTTTTATTATTCCATCTTTTGTGTAATCATCTTCAGTRTTGGACAAAATTTTCAGAAGTTRTCTAAAATAYAGGGATGTACCGATTTGAAAGTTTTAGCAGATATGGATATTCAATTGGTATTATGGCCGATATTTACCGAGATTACACAAACAGCAGGGTCTGGTCCTCTCCTGTCCCCCATCATCATTTCAAACCAGTTATCCTTTGCCTCACTGGCTGCTTTACCTTAATAACCRTTGGAACCATAAAAATTGTAATGAGCTGATAATCATTTCGTACATGAAATTACTCTTTTATACATTACAACCTCTCTCTTGCTGCTCAACAACAGAGGAGGAGCCACCTTTCTTTATCTCTGTGTACCAGCCTCTTCTGGCTGCTTCATAGTCCCCGAACATAATGACAACACGCACACACACAAAAAAAGTAAAAACCTGTGACGGTGTGTTTAATTTAAATATACTTTGCTGCTCATAAAATRAGATTATATGGTCTTTATGAGCTCTCTTCTCAAAAACATTGGYATTTATAAATTGTTAGAAACAACATCTTCATTGATCATTTATGCTCCCTATGTGAAAGTAAAGATGCTCATAAAATATGCAAAGTTATGCTTAGAGCATAATATTTTCACACTTTGCCCATAATAAAATTCTAAAGAGMCGTGGCATCAATATTTACTGTAAAGAGGGGAAATGTGAAAATGACATAAAAGCTTTGGAGGAACAGAGGAGCAAAACAACACGATTTGAAGAGTATACAGTTAGTTGTACAGATAAATTACGTTACTTAATGTAGTTATGTACACTTACTTCAAATTAAATCGTGGTCATTTTGTGTACTGTTAGGAAAAGATGCAAGAGCTCATTAGATCAGGGGTTCTCAAATGTTTTGGGTCTGGGGACCCCTTACAAGGGTGAAAATTTCCTCATAAACCTCATGCTGATTTTAGAATAATTTACTGCCATTTTAACCACTAAAGACCATGGGAATAATTATTCATTTTTGTTTGGTTTAGTATGTTTTACGTGTACATTGTTCCACATATGCATTTACCGGTATGCCTTTTTATTAAAAAAAAAAATAAAATAAAATTGACTCAAAAAATTACTTATTGTAATTTTTTGAGGACCCCAAGCCTCAGCTTGCAGACCCCTGAGGGTCCTGGGACCCCGATTTGAGAACCTTTGCATTAGATCTACATTCTGTTACAGAGACAAACCCTGTGGTTAGAAACAAAATGGCTTGAAATATGTTATTGTTTGTTTATATTCCTTAAATGTTTTTAGTTGATACAGCAACTGTAGCAAGTCTAATAAATTAAAAAAAAAGAGAAGAAGCACTTTTATATAAGAGTGGCACACCAAAACCTTAAAATGAAAATTTCAGGAGCTTTATTATACAGTTAGGATACTGTTTGAAAAATTACTGTGATGGGGGAAATTATGGACTCACCTTTTGATAAAAAATCAACTTTGATTTAGTTTTTTTAACTTATGGTACATTCACACCAAACGCATTTTGAGCATCAGGAGCATCTGGTTTACATGTGAAGTCAATGGTGGATGTGCAYCTAGGGGCGWCTAGAAGCCGAGCAGCGCGTCTGGCGCATTTGGAGCAGCGCGGCACGTCCCAAGCATCTGCTGCGTGAGTTGGAAAATCTGAACTTTTGCTGCTCGATGCGTCGCTTCAACCAATCCGAGAGACTCATTTTTCCACGTGACAGTTTCCTGAATGTTGCCCACTAAACCGAAACAGACGAACAGGAGATCTTTACCTGAAATCAACCATCTGCAGTTGGATTTTGTGGCTGGATATATAAGTGCCGATGTGGGTCAGCTGGTCCAGACAAAAAAAAAAGGTCCATCAGCTGGCAGCTTCTGGAGCTGCGAAACTCACCAAACAAATCGCCTCTAAATCATCTAATGAGTTAATTATCTGCTGTGCGCAACGTTTGCTTGCTCTTTAGTAATTAAATCAAAGCCATTTTATTTTATTTTATCTTTATTTCACCCGCCGAGGGCAGACGCTCCTCCCAAATCCTGCTGCAGCCGATGCTGCTGCTTCTCGTTCTGGTCTGTGAATGCGTCTGTCCAGCATCAAGATGCGTGCGTTTTGAGATTTTTGGAGGCACGCAACACKTTTGGTGTGAACGTATAAAACCCCAGCCATACATCCAGTAATGGCTGTTTAAAAGTTATTTTTTTAAATACTGTACGTTGAGCAAGATATTTTACTAACAGAACAGATATAACTGTCTGATCAAAGGGAGAAGCAAATTTAGTGGGGGCCATTGTCCCTCCCACCCCAGCTCCTCTTGCTAGAACCCCTGAACAGCATGAAAGAAACRCCTTAAATCAGGCTCATGTTTAACTTAAAAGTGTAAAACTGAAATCAAAAGCAAGAGGGCTTTGAAAGGAATCTGTCAATGTGAGGCAGAAMCACAACATAAAATGAGGCATCACTTTTGAATAAAAAGAAGCTACGTGTCTTCAGATTAACTCTAAACCTACATATGTATGTTGGCAGATGTACAGGGAACACATCCTTGCGTTTTCTTGTAACATTCACTTCTGTACACACACCCTCCTCTATAATCCCACCTCCCCTGAGTCTCTCCAAACAGGTGACATCCTGTGCTGCTCCTGGTTTCTAATAATCTCAAACGACAGATGGGTCTTTTTCCGTGGGCTCCACACCGCACCGTAGGCAGTCGTGGCAACAAAAACACAAAAGCTCTCTACGCCAACAGAAGGGTCCGGTTTTTGTAGCATCACTCACTGCCGTCGTGTATGGTGCTCTAACTGCACTAGTCCAGTTTCTGGACTCACCAGTGGGTGAAGGTTGTGTTTTTCGTGTTCGTCTATAATGGTGGTGAAACTCAGAAGAGCTTTGTGTTTTGAGGGCAGCGACAGGTGGATGTAGACATTGAACTAAACAGGAAAGACAGGCAGTAAAAACTATAGAACACAGGTGTCTGTACTCTTGAACCAATAGAAAAATGTAAGAAAGTAGAGCTGATATATTTAAATGTGTGTTTTTAAACCAAAAGTTGTTTAGAATATTGTGTAGTTAACTAGATACCACATAGCCGTAGCATACATGATCCCCGCACATACGCAAAGCACCAATGCACCAGAACTCAGAAGTCACTAGAACGGGTTTATTGTTTTGGGTGGGGATATGGAGGGGTTGGGGTGCTCATTGGTGGGCCTGATGGATAGCCCTTCATCAGAGATGTCCTGATGCATCTCAGTAATCCAGGTAAAAAAATCAAAAGGAAAAAAATTATATAGGTCCTCTGGACGGGTTCTTCTTTAATGAAACGTTTCGTCTCTCCTCCAAGAGACTTCTTCAGTCTGAGAGTTTCAGGCAAAATTCAGGCTTTTGAGTCCTGCCTCCAGGTGACTGATACTCACATCACATGGCTATCGTTCATGTTGCGGGTGTTTCGGAGAAACTGAGACSTTTATTTTCTAAACATGATGTCCCAGCAGCTTTCAAACCCCAAAACACATTACGGCAAAGGCTGGTTCACCCCAAAGATCCGGTGCCCCGGCACAAACAGAGCAATATTGTATATGCTGTTAAGTGCCAGGAGGATTGCGACCAGTTATACATCGGGGAAACAAAGCAGCCACTGTTCAAAAGAATGTCCCAACACAGACGAGCTACRTCTAATGGCCAGAACTCTGCAGTTTTCACTCATTTACAGGCCAGCGGTCACTCTTTCAGAGATGAGGATGTTCTCGTTCTTGATAGGGAGGAACGTTGGTTTGAGAGAGGAGTAAAAGAAGCCATTTTTGTGAAGAAAGACCGTCCATCATTAAACAGAGGTGGGGGCCTCTGTTTTCAGCTGTCCCCCTCCTACAGCGCTGCCATTGGCAGTATCACTCCACCCCCTGTTAACAATAGGTATTAATTAGGTGTGAACGATAGCCATGTGATGTGAGTATCAGTCACCTGGAGGCAGGACTCAAAACCCTGAATTTTGCCTGAAACTCTCAGACTGAAGAAGTCTCTTGGAAGAGGGACGAATCGTTTCATTAAAGAAGAACCCGTCCAGAGGACCTATACAATTTTTTTCTTTTTGCTTCATCAGAGATAAACAACAAAAAATTCTGAAGCTCCTATGTTGAATAGTTTTTGAGTTATAAGCGTTTTTCTGTGTCCAGACACCCCCTTTACAGATGGAGCGCCCTCCTCAAACATGGGGTCTATCATAAAACCATAGGCTGGTGCAGTGTAGGTCAGACTCATCTACGTTCCTGCCATATTTCTGTTGTGGATGTTTCTCAAATGATTGTAAGAGTTTCAATAAAATTTGTCGTCCAGTCCATGTGGTATTTTGCTAACAGGCAGACAGGGTTAGCTCCAACAGTCAATATCAAAACCTTTGTATGTGTTGGGGACGACTTTGCTACTATCACACCAAACTGTAGCTCAGTATCTCTAATAGTGACTTGAGTTATAGCTATCGTTGAGTTTGCTAATGCTGTTGCGGCCATCTTGAATTGGGATGACTCCAAAAGTTAACTACCATATTTATTCAAGTATAATACGTAAAATTAAATCCATAAAATCATCCATAAAGTTGGGGGGTAGTATTGTACTCGGATAAATATTTTTACTTATGTATTTTAACTGAATCGGCTTCATTCACAAAATGCCTGAGTCCGGAAATGAGACCTCGTCATGAAAAGCAGTTGAAGCGAGCTTACCTCTGAYACTCCTCCGTGCTTCAGAGTAGTAACAGATAGTAACAGATCCAAGCAGGCGGCATGATGTGAAAAAATGGGGGAGGGGGGGCAGTCCTGCACCTTAGTAATGATAACGAATAAATGACATTAGCGTGTAGCCGGGCCGCTCCTGGAACAACAACAAACACATGTTCGTCTGTAATGGCTGCCGTCTACCAGTGTTCTGAAAAAGTTTGTATCCCTGAAAAAAGTTTCCCCACCAGAGGGGGCGCTCGCAAGTAGGAAGTAATCTGCTTTTCCCCCAGAAGATGGCCCAAATCTCGTGTTGGTGCATCTGTGTAAAATGCCAGAATTCATTTGATGCTGCTACAGCTGATATATATTTGTTGTCAAAATACCTTTTAGTACATATGTTGTAAAATGAACAGTCCAATGATCATTTTACTGATATGTATAAAGACTGCAAAGGCTGGAAAACCTTGAAGTCTTTATGAAATTGGAGGTAGTTTGATGATAAAAATTTTCATGCTTTTTAAGCTCAAAAGGGGGGGGGGTCGTATTATACATGAGATCGTATTATACATGAATAAACACGATAGTTGTAAGTGGATGTCCAGCAGTTGCTTTAGTCCAGTGGTTCATGAAACAAACTTACAAACTACTTTGTTATCATCACCAATACCAGGTGATAAGATAACTACAGGTCTGACCACACTGGAGATGTAGCATGTGTGCCTTCTGACTGAAAGGAAACTCTTTTGCTTGCTTATTTTTGAACAATTATTTTTGTTTTCATATTTCCATTTTGAAATGGTTAACTGAACTAGTGTTAATATGCAAAAACCGGAGCTCTGTATCTCCCCAACATGTACTGTGTGAGAGAAGAAACAATCGTCTCATCTTTATACAGTGTTTGGACTCTGAGGTACGGCTGTGACCTTTTGATAAGGCTGAACTCAAGTTTTCATTTGAGTCATGCTGTTACCTGACTGCGCGAGCTGATGGATATTGCACAAGGAGAAATCTCAAAGGCCATTGCTCTACAACTGCTTCGTGCATTCAGATGCTGATGTTAGCTTGTGTGTGTGTGTGTGTGTGTGTGTGTGTGTGTGTGTGTGTGTGTGTGTGTGTG
>NW_013952674.1:459337-461889 GCF_001266775.1 Austrofundulus limnaeus | reverse complement strand
CACACACACACACACACACACACACACACACACACACACACACACACATATATCTAAAGTAGTACAAATCCTTTCTAATTCACAATGCTGCTCATAGCTGCAGCTTTCCTATTTTTTTATGTATTAGCCCGCATTAATCAACTACACACACGTATACAAACTCAACAACCTTAAACTCATCCCTCATTCAGTCTTAGCCGCAATAAAGACACAACAGGAAGATGTTTTGAAGCTCAGTGGCGCGTAGCAACAAAGAGAAGAAGTAGCCTTTTTAATGGCCGGAGTAACTCTGTCTTCTTCTGAGTCTCCCGCTAATGGACGGGTAAATTTAGAAGAAAACAGTAGAGAGGGGTGGAAATGGTTTCACCCTGAGGACCTGTCCTTTTTCTTTTTCTTTCTTTCTTTTTTTATTGGGGGGGGGGGGGGGTGTTCTGTTCAGAATCGTAAAGAGCTTTCCCTAATACGCCGGAAAGATAACAAGAACCTTCCTCGAAGTGAAGTGTGTTTTAACCACAGTGTAACGAAGCAGTGTTCGTGAAGCGGAGAGAAACATGCAGCATGTTCGAAATCCACACGGTAAAATGGCGTTCGTGACGGTTGGCCATAAAACATGACAGGATGACAATGGYAGAGGAAAGAAGAGACCTATGGGGGATGATATCATCATTATGACATTCATCCTAATGCACCATCTGGAGTAATGGCTTTCGGATGCTTCTTTGACCAAGCCTTGAGTTACAGTGATTTAATGATTTATTGACAGTAGCATGCCTTGTGGCTGAACGACTAAATTAAAGCCTATAAGCCAGTCATTGTGAAATCATTGCTTTACGTACTTGGAATGCAGGGGTTTTCATCAGAGTGAGAGGTCTGTAAACTTTAAACAATGATCTAAAGCCATCGTACCACCTCAAAGGTCCAAACGATTATCCTTTATTGATAGTCTTGGATCAGATCTGGAGATCATCTACCAGAACAACAGGACTTCAGCAACCAATAGAAAACCTTTAAAATTGACTGAGGATACAAGTTGAGGCWGTTGTCTTGATCTCCTTCACACTGGATGGTGACCACGTTACGCTCATCACAACCTACAAAACATATTTGAATGTATTAGAAAACTGAGTAGGCTTTTTTTATTTTACAGTTTTTTAACCAGGCAGATCTCTTTTTCAAGGGTGGCCTGGGCCTGATGGCAACCCATTGTATGTATTTTTGTGCTGTGGGTGAAACTGGAGTACCCGAAAAAAAACCCATGCAAGCATGACGAGAACATGCAAACTCCACACAGAAAGACCCCAGKTTCGAACCGGGGATCGAACCAAGGACCTTCATGCTGTGAGGTGTCAGTGCTGGCCACTGAGCCGTCGTRCTGCCCTAGGCTTATCCCTACTCAAGGTATTGCATCTACGAGTTTTATGCTTACATTATTCTTTGCATAACTTTGTCATAACCACATTTCTATCTGACACATGAGGCCAGCAGGGCCGGTCCAGTTTCAGATTCTTCCTGACCGTCATGTACCACCATGCTCTCATGACCGATCCAAGACCTTGATACGGTCACAGCTTGGTATATTTGTGGTTTTGTGTCCTGATCAGTCAGTGTTCCTGTTTAGACTTTTTAGTCTTTTGGGGGTTTTTTTGCCTCAGGTTGGGCGATACTGTCAAAAATAATAATCATGATTAATTGTGGCACAGTGGCTCAGTTGGCAGAACTGTTCTGTCTCCACCTAAAAGTTACCGGATCAAATCCTGGCCTGGGGACCTTTCTGGCTCGGATTTGAATGTTCTCTCCATGTATGTGTGAGTTTTCTCCAGGTACTTCATCTTCCTCCCACAAACCAAAAACATGCATAGGTCATCTACCGTATATTGTCTTTAGGTGTGAGTGAGAAGGTGGTCTCGTTTGTCTCTATGTGGTCCTGTCATGGAATTTTGACCTGTCCAGAATGTACCCCGCCACTCTTACTGTGACTGCTGGACATGGACACCTCTGTGACCCTGAAAGGAAGAAGTGGGTAAAGATAAATGTGGATAAATGTGGTTGTTTACGGTTAATATGTAGATGACAATTTCATTTGCATGTTTTGACTCTAAATTAGTTACCCTGTGTTTTAATTCTATACTTACAAATCATCAGTCTAAGTTCTTCCTAATAAGCTGTAAAATTAAATCCACTTTTTCCTCAGTGTGGCATGGTATGGCACGCGGCTGGGTATGTTTGTTTCCACCCTTTGCTGAGGCATACCCTGCTCAGTACTGATACTCCTAAACTTCAAAAACTGTCCATCTTACCAAGTTTTAAAATCTTATATCCAGCCAAAAAGTCTTTTTGATCTTGTTTTGAGACTGATTTATTAAACAAAGACTGATTGTGTAAGACTAATTATCTTGTTTTCACAATGTATAAGATTTTTGTCATGTTAGCCTGAAAATTTGACTCAAATTAAGTTAAAATTTTCTGCCAATGGAGTAAGAAAATTTAACTTCGTAAGATTATTGAAATGAGGAAAAAAAACTGTGTCAAATCAAGTATTTCAAGAATCTTAC
>NW_013952674.1:454636-458284 GCF_001266775.1 Austrofundulus limnaeus | reverse complement strand
TTCAATCTTTCTAATCACTTCTCTCTCTGTTTTTCTCTCTGTCTCTATTTTCTCTTCTCTTTAAAAAAAGTCACTGGTGATGAAGAAATAAATAAACTAAATAAACTAATTTTTAGTTTCGTTTTCTACTGAAGTGACAAAAAAAGCTTTAATAAGCTTTTTTTCCTACTCGCTTGCCTGCGTGCTATTGTTTCTTCTTGTCTCTGGATGACACTGCTGGGATGGTATTGGGCAAAGAAGCATGTGTCTGGATAATCCAGAGGAACAACAAAGACTGAAATAGAGTTTTGTAAAATCATCCGGCATGATTGCATGATAGTATTATCTATCAATTACTTCATTATCTTTCACCCACTTCTACCTTTCCAGGTCACAGGGGTCACTAAAGTGCCCACATTCATCAGTCATTGTGCGAGGGTTGGGGTACACCTTGAACAGATCGCAAGTCCATCACAGAGCCACGTAGAGACAAAAATGACAAACATTCATGCCCCTGCTCACACTTCGAAACAATTACCGGTCAGTCTACCAACTGTGCCACCATGTTGCCCACATTTGTAATAAAGTTCCTGAATTTAGTTACCTTCAAACAACACCATTCAACTTGTTTTGCCATCTTGGGTCCACTTACACACCAGCCGAACACCCTCCACTTTAGTGATGAACCACTRTAATCTGAATACAGAGGCTGTGTGTTTGCCCAAAACTCTCCTCTACACTCTGTATTGCCTATTTAAGACCTTACAAAGACCATCCATGTTCYGGATGACTCTTTTCTTTTGGAGCTGGGTTATCATCCAGTGTAAAAGGGGGCCAACAGACTGACTTCTGTTGAAGGTGGGAGCTGACCTTTATCARCCCAGAAAATCATGTTTTTCCTAATTTACAACCAATCTCATCTAATTTCTTTCACCTTACAGGAGTAGTTTGACATTTGGAGAAATACTTTATTGCTCTCTAGAAAGAGTGCAAAGATGAGTCTATTTGTTCAGTTCAGTCTAGCCTGAGCACACTATTTCTTTTTCGTCATCAGTTTTTAATATTAGCTTTGAGAATCCCTGTTTTAAAACATTTGTTGTTGCATTTTACCTGTGTTGATTTCTACTTTTTTTAAATTTCATTTTAAAGAGACATGGCTTTGGTTTGTAAAATCACTGAACTCCCTCGGCAGTCTGCGTGGCAAATACCCTTTAAAGAAATGTGTCTGGGGCTGCGATCTGCTCCAGTGGAGTTGTTCAATGTCCACAGGGGCTGTAGCAGTGTCCGAGTACTCRGAGCCCTGCTGGCGAAGGAGGACATGCAAGACGAGCTGAAAAAGATCTCATCCGTTCTGTCAAGATTTCAGGTGAAWAAGGGCTTTAACCTGGTGCAGTTTGTGAAAAGATCTTTCAAGGAAAACAGAAAAATAAGGTTTTTTGGATGTGCGCACACAACTAAAACATGCCCACCCCCCCAAGCCCCCCACCATGTTTCAGTTCAGCCAAATGAAATGTTCCAGCCCGACTGTAAGTCTTTCAGCTGCAGCCTGCACACACGTCTCCTGTCTGACATAAGACACTCGGGCACAAAGACGCACGCCACAGCCATGCAAACAGGATTTTTACACTTCCAGACAAAATGAGATTATTTATTTTGCCTTTGAGATTATTCCAGCCGTGTTCCACTGTTGAGTCTCAGTCCTGTTTAGGCACGTATCGCTATTATGCACAACCGGGGAGGAAGAAATAAAAAAAAGGTGATATGGTTAAAAGAGGAGYCAATTGGCTGGTTTTCACCTACAGGGCTGAGCACACTTGGCCAGGACCTGCTCATTATTCCCATCATTCATTTGCCCCCCACCCCCTGAACACGCTGTTGCGCCGAGCAGAAACGAATTGTCTGCCGGGCTGTAGTTTAGAATAAACAAGCGCCGCTATCAATTCATTTGGAAGTCAGGAGATGGCGAGCCCCTGCAATGGCCGCATTAGCCTGTGGTTGATAAGTGGTTATTGTGAGCAGGGGATGATACAACGATGGCAAATGAGAGGCTGTGAACAACATCCCATTCTCCCGACCCCATCATAAACACAACACTTCATCTTCTTAACRCGCTTCCTGGCGAATAGGCCCTGGTGGAGTTTAAACACAAACCGGGGCCTCGCTCTAACTACATGAACTGTTTTTTTTTATTATATTTCATGCATAGATTAAGTCTCTAAACTGTCTGCTGCACAACTCTAGCAATGCGTCCGTCGTTTCTTTACAGGAGCAMATCTTGTATTATTTGGGATTTTCTCTGAACATTAAAGTGTCTAGTCTGGAGGAAAAGGGCTTTTAAAATCTTGATCTAGGGTTTTCTTTCAGGCTAATTAAAAGATCGACATCCATCGGGTTCACCTGGTGCAGACAGCAGCCCAGACACTGTATTGTAGCAGTTAATTTCTCATACTACTCCTGTGTGGCTTCAAATTGCAGCAATTGGATTTTAATCTGTGTACCACTGATTAGTCATTTGGCTCCCCAGCCGCTGTGTAATTTGTTCCACAACAGAGAGCGGAACAGGCACGTGTGCACACATACAGTACACGCGCACACACACTTCACAGACGCGCACGTTTTAAGCACACATGCATGCAAAGTGACTCCCAAGCACAGATGCTGTGAGAGGTGGACGAAAAAGAGTGAGAGAAAAGCCAAAAGACATTAAAAAGAAAAAGAAGAAGAAGAAAAGGAAACAAGTGCAGAGAAAGAGGGGAGAGAGCCAAACAATGGTTCATTCTGAGATTCCAGAGGATCTCAGCTCCCTCTCATGGTCGCACGGTGCAAAGCGCGTGCTTAAAAAACGAGATTAATTGTCGACACCGGCTGAGCGTGCAGATTGTCTGGAGGGGATGGACAAGGTTGCTCGCTCAAGTCATTTTATTTGGGCTGCCACAATAAAGTGGCTGTGACTTCCCCAGGCAAAGGTCAAGAGCTCAGSGGGGAGCCACAAAGAAGAACGAAGTCATTACACCTGACAGATAAGGGCATGAATGGGAAATAAAGCCAGTCTGTGGAGGAAGCTGGGGTAGATTAGGATAGGTTTTCATTCAGTTGGTTTTAGAGTACATTATTGGTTTTAATACAAATAATTTCAGTATTTACTGTGAGCAGAATTATRCAAATTCCAGAAGGTTGTGCACCGGTTTCACTCATTTAGGCTTCCTTCACATTACAATGTTAAAGGGCCAATATTATGTGTTTCTCAGGCATATATTTAAATACTATACATTAATAAAGTATCTATGTCACCTTTAGTTGTTATTAAAATGCTGTTTTTATGTTTAAATAGAAAATAAACTTATCTTCTCATCACTTCCTCTTCTAAATGCCTTGAAATTATCCTCTGTCTCTTTAAGAGCCTCCTCCTGCTTCTGTCCCGTCCCGTCACCATCACCTGTTGGGGGGATGGGGGTGGGGGGGGATGTTTCGCCCGTGTGCTATGATGCAGTTTACTTGGCATCTGAAAATACATTTCCTCAAAGGTATTTTGAATCTGAAAAGAGCTTCACTAGCTGCGTTTCCATTGACCATGAAAATGYGCAAATTAGAATTTCGAAAATAAATTTGCTCAATGGAAACACGCCAATTTCGAAAAAAAAAATATGTTTTTCGACAAAATGTTTTTGC
>NW_013952674.1:445917-452002 GCF_001266775.1 Austrofundulus limnaeus | reverse complement strand
GTGTATGAACAACTTAAAGGATTCAGTGCAACAATTACCTATTTCTACCTTTTTCTCACATTAACCGAGTAATTTTGTTTCCTGAATCTAACCAAAGACAATCAGGAAGGGCAAACCCAGAGACCAGAAATAAACTAAAACTAAACTAAAACTTCACTAGTAGATTTCTTTTTGTTTGCTTTGATGCAATTTGAACATTGTTACAGACTTGAACGCCACCCAAGATATTTGGTGTAGCTTTTCTATCTTTGTTTATTTTTTTATTTTTGTACAGAACATAATCTGATTTATCTGGGGCGCCAAGTGTAAAATGAAATGTTAAATGTCACAAATTCGGTCTAGCCCTCAGCTTTATTCCCACCATTAGAGAACCCTGGCCCATGTCCTGTCACCTTGTTACTGAGACAATGCTAAACAGAAGCAAAAAAAAAAATGATTGGAAGTAAAATATTAATATAGTCAAATTATCTAAATTAGCTTAGAGGCAATTTGAAGAACTAACAATCTGTATAAGCTTGTTTATTTTACCAAACAAGCTCAGTTGATTTCTGACAAGAATAATATGCTAAAAAACATGCCTATGCCTAACAACCTAACAGCTTTAAAATTTAAATTTTTATATCGCCAGATTAAAAAAAAAACTGTATTCCTTTCTCTTGCTTCATCCACCATTACTATATATATATATATATACAAAATAAAATCTCCAGTTGGCCCGCAATGCATCTTGGGATAGGGTATAGGCTGAGAAGTATCCACCAGAGCCGTCCTTCAAATCGGGGGAAAAGGAAGACGTCTTCGAAGGATGCAGCCCCTGTTTTTGGACACAGCCTTCAACTTCAGCAGCATTAGCAGTGTTAGCATTTGTTTTTGTCGCAGAATGATGATGTCACAACAAAAGCCGTGCAACAACAGCAAGGACCGCGTTCTTTTCTGAAATTCTTACATAGAAGTTTTAGCTTTAGCATTTAGCTGCAACTTTCAGGTTTTAACTTTTACACATAATACTTAAATTTAACTTATAGCAAACATTAGCAAAATAGTGAGCTTAGTACAAATAAGTTATTGGAATTTTTAAACTAGACTTTTACACTCAGAAAGTGGGCTAAATAATGAAAATGTGTAAGAGCCATGAAAGCTGACCAAAAGTGCGAAGGAAAAACAGTCAAACAAACCAAGTGGAAAAGCCTGAAGAAACATAACTAAGGTGGTTTTATCACTAAATTCACCCCTTTTTGGTCTTCTCTAATATAGAATTACTACTGACTGTTCAGTCTTTCYCTGAAAAGCTCTCACTGTGAAATCAGCATTTTCTGGAAGAGATAAGGGACGATTATTACAGCCGGGTGTCAGAAACTGACCCACAACCAGAAAAAAAGAATCAAATGATTTCTCAGACTGTTTTTTCTTTCCTGCCTTATTATCACCGTTTATCTTTGTCACAAAAACCGGCGACTAATCATCCGACTCACACAGGATGACTAGTTATTCAACGAGAGAGGCCCTCTAGATTGTTCACTTATTGTTCATTTAGGTCAAGAGCCTTTAATAAGCTGTCAGAGGGGGATACCCTCACTGATCTGATTAGCTAATTAAAGGTCACAACTCAGTGGTGTTATTAATTTCCATCAGAATGAAGTCAATTGTTGACTTGTGAAAATTACACTTAACCACCAAAAACACTTAGTCAATCAGGTTTAAATGTTTGATACGAATGAAAATGTTTTTTTAAGCCCAAGCATCTTGTAATGGATTTTTATCTTATTAATTAGAATCTGGTGTTCAATAGCAAAACGGACTTCAGTGTCTGACCTTTAAAGGTAGCGGTTGTTACGTGCAGAGCATATGTCTGTCAGTCAGGTACGGKGGCAAGTTGGGCCTTTCTTAGAAATGTTGTCCTTTAATTACAACACACTGACATTTTATGTTGAATCATGCTGAGGTGGAAACCACTCCGGGAAAAGCATGTTCAAAATATCACAGTCGAAAAGTTTGGGTTCTTTAATTGCTTGAATCTTTTTTCAAAGGTTTGTGTTGAAAGGCTTTATTTTCTTGTGCGATCTTGTTTTGYTGCTTCTTTTAGGTTCAAGTGTTTGGTTCCTCTTTTTTCGGTTCCACACACACAGTTGCATAGTGGATCAGCAAGCTTACCGGAGATAATCKAAATTGGTTTTTCACATGCAAAAGAACCATCAGCCTCAGAACTGATTGTTAGAGCCTGAGTGTCGCCTGTTGTTCACAGAGRACTGAGTCAAACTTGTAACAGCAAAGTAAGAGGCGGACAACTGGACTAGAGGCCTCTACCCCTGTTTAACGACAGGCGGTTTCTCATCACAGAAATTACTTCTTTTACCATCCATCCATCCATCCATCCATCCAATGTCTTACCCACGTCTTCCTTTCAGGGTCACGGGTGTCACTGGTGCCCATGTCCAGCAGTCACAGTGCGAGGGGCAGGGTACATCCTGGACAGGTCGCAAGTCCATCGCAGGACCACACATAGAGAAAAAATGAGACAAACAAACATTCATGTTCTCACTCACAGCTTGGGACAATTTAGAGTTACCAATTAACCTCTCTCTGCTTAGGCTGCTGCCCTTTTGACCCGACCCCGGATAAACAGAAGAAAACGGACAGATGGACAGTTAACCTAACAGTCATGTTTGTGATCTGTGGGGGGAAGCCGGAGTGCCCAGAGAGAACCCACACATGCACGGAGAGAACATGCAAACTGTACCCAGAAATCCTGAGAGGCATCAGCTCTACCAACTGAGCCACCATGCTGCCCAGCGTCCTGTGTCCCTTCTCTGAAACCAAAGTTCCCCTCTATCAAGGATGAGAACATATAGAATAGCCTGTAGAACAAAACTGAACACCTTCATCCCTGACAGAGTGACTGCTGGTCTGCAGAGGAGTGTAAACTGAAGAGTCCTGGCCTGATGATGTTGCACTTCTGTGCAGGGCCATCCTTTTGGCCAGTGACTGCTTTGTTTCCCTGATTTATAACTTGTTGCAGTCCTGACTGCACTTGTACAGCATACACAACATTACCCTGTAATGCCGTACTCATGTGTTTTGGTATTTAGAAAATAAACACCTCAGAATCCCTGAAAGGTCTACAAAATAATAAACATCCCTGAGATGTTTATGATGATGATGATGGTCCTCTTTTGCTTCTGAACAACCAGTTTCAGCTGTCACTGGTAAACTTGTTGATTCACTATGCAAAGGTACTGCTCATACAGTTGAGCTCACCTGCAACTCCTTAAACTGAAAAAGTCCCTTGAAGAAGAGACAAAATGTTTCAACAAAGAAAAACCTGTCTAGAGCATAGGTTCTCAAACTGGGGTACCAGGACCCCCACGGGTCTTGGGTTTCCTCAAAAAATTTCAATAAATTGTTAATTTGGTTTTTATTTAAAAAATACATATGGGGAATAATGCACTATTAAAACAAACATACTAAACCAGACAAAAAAATATTACCATGGCATTTAGGGGTTAAAATAACAGTAAATTATTTTTGCATTAACAGCATGGGGTTTATGAGGGGCTCCCTGGAATTTTTTCACCCTTGTAAGGGGTCCCCAGACACAAAAACTTTGAGAACCCCTGGTCTAGAGCAGTTTCCCAAAGTTGGGGTCGGGACCCAAAGTGGGGTCCCGAAACATCAAGGTGGGGTCCTGAAAATATTTTCTGAATTACATTTTTGCCTTAGTTGTTACAAAGGAGTGAGGTTAGTTTATTTAAAATGGATAAATGGAGTATAATAAATATTGCTACCATGCCCATGTTTTGTTTGATACAAATATTTATCATCCAAAAATAGTTGGGGGCACAGGTCTCTGCTACTGTTATTTTGTGGGTCAAAAGCTGAAAAGTTTGGGAACCACTGCACTTTGGTTCCCAAAGTTGGGCTTGGCACCCAATTATGGGTCATGAAGCACCTTGGATAATCTCCAGAAATCAATTTAAAGGGTAATAAAATAATTGCTGATGTAATATTTTTCCTATAATTATTATAAAAACACAAAATAAGTAAAAATAGGTATTTATATGTGTGTACAAGCTGTTTAGATTGTCAAAAAACCTGTGTTTTAGGGTTATTAACAGATTTCGTGTACTCAGACCAGTAATATTTGGGGTCACAAGTTTTTACCATGGATATTTTGTGTCAGAAGACAAAAAATTTGGGAACCCATGGTCTAGAGGACCTGATTCAACTTTGTTAGGTTTTTCTACCTGGATTATTAAGATGTATCAGGTGTTTTTTTTATAAATTATTATTAATTTATTCATTCATTCTGTTCCATGTTACAGTACATTTGAACAACTTTAGAATCCTTTATACCATTCATCCCTTTTTGTAGCATTATTTACACAGTTTGCACTACTAAAGCCTTTCATACATTCAGAGGTCCCCTCCACATTATCAAGAGCTGTCCCTGCTACATTTACAAAACCATATCTTTATAAATTTTGTTTCATTTTTTATGACAATGCAGTGTTTTCATCCAGCTTTCCATTGATGTTTTTTTTTAGTTTTTTGTTTGCGTATTGAGCCGCCTGTAGGTGAAGYTGGGGTTGTTTGGTGGTCAGAGATACGGTTTGATTATTCTGAGGTTTGAGCCCAGATTGTGTCATTGCTGTGGCAGTCACTGTAGAAGGAAGCAGGCTAAAGAAAAACAGCAAACTCAGTCACACATATGCCAGGCAAAGTAAATTTTGATTTCTTGTTTCTTAGCAAAAATAAAGCAAATGTCTCATTGTACTTTTATACTTATAATCTAAGCTGCTTGTAAGATTTGAACTAACAACCTTCCTCACACACCTCATTTACAAAGACAAGGATGCTAAATTGGGATATAATCAGTCCCCAGTGCCCGTTACTTGAGAATCTTGAAAGCTCTTCTAAGACACTCCAAGCTCCAAAAGCCAATCACAGCCTTTAGATTTTCTCACAATGACACAAAAAGATGTTAATTTGGTCGTCCATGGAGGTGAAAGTCTAAAAAAGGAAATGACACAGTAACAGAGTTGTCACAATGTGCCTGGACCTACATCCGGACTCCTTTAGGGGGGGGGAAATCCTTCACAGGGAATAAGAAAATGAAAATTGTGAGTTGAATGTGAGCTTCTTTAAACAGTGCAATCACACACGCGCACACTCACATTTCTATCAGCAGTAAGAGCAATTTTTTGGGGTCCTTCGGGGACAGACTTATTTCTCCAGCCTGTCCACTCGTTCTCGTTGTAATCACTCGTTAGCTTGTTCAATCCCGTCTTTTGTTCATCTTCCATCTGTTTCACTTCGTTATAGCTCTTTGCTGTATTTCCGCTTTCCGTGCTGCAGCTCTTCATAACACAGTGGCCTTTTTTCAAGGACCACGCCAGCTGATTTGGAGTCTATTTATGTGTCAGTCAGGCTAAGTGAGGACAGCAGGAGCTCAGCACATATGCTTCTGATTGATCTCGAGGTGTCGTTTTACTGTGAGGACATAATTAGTGTGAAAGTACAAGCCTGGTAAAAGAAAAAGTAAACAAACCCTCCTTCAAGCAATCGTCTGATGCTCACCAGATCGTGAAATTAAGAAAAAAAATACAAGGACTCAAACGACGAACAACACATGAGGAGGTCTACTGTTTTAAAAGAATCTGAGTCAAAATGCAAAAACAGTCCAWAAATAATAACTATACCTCCATGATTTAATAGAATATAACCATTTTTAATGGCCCAGGTTTCTTCACAACGTTGCCTCAGTTGATCGATTTTGTGGGTTTTTCTTAACGCACAGCTCTCTTGAGATCTGGCCTCAGCACTTCGATTGAGTTGACGTGTGGGCTTGTACTGGATCAGTGCAATGCCTCAAATCTTTTAGTTTTTATTTGTTTTGTTGCAGATATGTGAGAGTGGTTATTATTATATTATTGTTGTGTCTTGCTTTAGGTTTTCATTTACCATTACAACATCTCTGTTGCTAAGTGGGAACATGTTGTAGAAATCTTGTAGTTACACACACACACACACACACACACACACACACACACACACACACACACACACACACACACATACAGTATATATA
>NW_013952674.1:442528-444467 GCF_001266775.1 Austrofundulus limnaeus | reverse complement strand
CTTCAGCAGAGTCACAGTCTCTGAAGGTGACCTGCAGATTGTTCTCCATGAAGAGCAGCTGGAACAGAGCCACATCACCACCGCAGCTTCTGAACTAGATCAGACTTCTTCATCCTGTTCAGCACTGGGTGAGCCTCCATGGTCTTCAGAGCTGCTTCAGAAAATTGTCTGTGATCCTGCAGGAACCTGTGTGCCTGCAGCACTGTAGCTCTGATCAGATGCTTTGTGAATGGCAATAATAATCTCTGATTGATGGGCAACAAAAATCTTTCCATAATGTCAATGCCAATGTTGGTATTGTGTTGCTAACACATACCSGTATGCTCCAGACTAGCAAAGAGACCATTTTTTACACAGAAACTCACTCTGATGACCAATTTATTATTGAATTTGATTAGCAGCACCAGGTTGAAACTTTACATCCTCCTATTATTTTGTAAACAGCATGACTTCATACATGTAAAACTTTATATTTTAACCTACCCTCTCGAATACCAACTTTATTTAAAAAGCATTTTAAACACCCGAGTGATGACTTTGAACAAAGCACTATGTTCTTGACACATGCCCCTGCCTCAAAACCCTCTGACCGTGATCTCATCCTTCATTAGGTTTAACATGCAGATATGTCTTCGCCCTCCACCCTCTTTAYCCTCAGACTCTTTATCACCATCCCACCTCCCGCCCAAAGGTTGCCAGGGAACAGTGTCTCGTTGTGTTTGTGTGGGAGTCTGCCTGGACAAGTCGAGAGGTGGTTGGAGACAGGAGAGCGAGGCAYGGGTAGATAAAAAAAGCCTCCAGCTCACTACTTGTTACTCTGGTCCTGCTTTTTAATCTTTTCCCAGTCCCTGTCGGCCGTGAGGCACTGTGTGAACCCAATTAGATTGTCTCTTGCAGTACAAGAGCTGATGTCTTTGTTCCATTGTTTCTATTTTGTACTACAGAATGCATATATTCATGGAACACATAGAGACTATTCTAGTGTACATCTATAGATGAGGATTTTTTCATCTTCTACGTAAATATGAATAAATAGTTTTCATTAATTTCCCTGCACAGTTTATAATGAAAATATGACATAGTTAAGTAGATCCAGCTTGTACTTTGAATATGATTACAGTGTGTGAGCCTTAACTGTATATGGTTCTAAATCCACATATTAGACTTCACCAAACAGCAACTAACAAGTATCCTGTCCTAAYCATGCATTAGCAAATTCATAAACAATAAGTTAAAAAGTAACAAATATTGGATGCTAAGTCATAACTATGTGATRTGTCGTTATTTTGAACTACTAAGTCATAATTATAAGATGGCTAAAACTACCTTTTTTGGGCAGTGGAATTACCAAAAACCTTGTCTTTTAATGCAAAGCATAAGACACTTGACCAAGTTTGGGCCTATTGTTAGTGGGTTGCTCCTCCCTGRCAGGAGGTTCACATAACACCTTGTCTTTTAATGCAATRATTCCCAAMCAGGGGTGCRTGAGCATATTACATGGGGTACGTGGAAAAATTTCCCAGRTGTGTAAAACAATTATAAAAATAGGACTGAGRTTTKTAAGGCCCTATGCAATCCAGAAATTGCAGATGGAATCCCGGAATTAACACAAAATGGAATCCAGTAGAAAATGTGGAATCTCAATTTGCTCATTTGGGTGAGTTTCTGACGTATTTTGGACAATTCATTGTATTTTGGATGTTGCTGTTTTCTGCACTTGCCATTACGTGGTTTATTTATTTAGTTACTTATTCACTTTCAAGGCAACATTTTTATTCCTACGTTTAATTTGAGTTGAAAAAAATTAAATGTCAGAAAATTAAAGGTTCTAGATGCTGTTATTTCAGCGAAAGGAGGATCTACTAAATATTGAGTTAAGGGTTGTTTTTTTTTTGGTCCCCAAACTTATGCACCTGCCTAATTTTGTTTAACCAATTAT
>NW_013952674.1:432234-442433 GCF_001266775.1 Austrofundulus limnaeus | reverse complement strand
GTATATTATATATATTATATAAATTTTTTCTCCTAGAGATATATGTACTTTTTCTTTTTTTATTTGTGTCTTTTTTTATATATGGCTTAAAATAAACTCAATTAATTTAAGTATTCATGTCAAAATCTAAGCCTCTGAAATGTGATCAGTAAATTGTTTCATTTGTTCTCAAACTGTTTTACAAATTTATCAGCAGTGATTTGGTGTTCCATGTGTTGACCCTCTCTTTTTACACTGTATATTATATATATTATACAAATTTTTTCTCCTAGAGATAAATGTACTTTTTCTTTTTTATTTGTGTCTTTTTTTATATATATGGCTCAAAATAAACTCAATTAATTTAAGTATTCATGTCAAAATCTAAGCCTCTGAAATGTGATCAGTAAATTGTTTCATTTGTTCTCAAACTGTTTTACAAATTTATCAGCAGTGATTTGGTGTTCCATGTGTTGACCCTCTCTTTTTACACAGAAGTAGTATTAATTTGTTTTATTATATTTTATGTATGAATTTAATCACCACAGTAATTAGGCAATAATATCATTTTTTACAAGTTCTGTGTTGAAATCATGTCTTTATGAGAGGAATAGAGTGTTGAGGTTGAGCTTGGTTGGTTTGAACCCCAGGATGCATGACTGAGTGAGGGTGGCAAAAAAGGTTTATTAAAGCAACAAACAAAAGCGCTGACGTGGCAGCAAACAAGATTCTTGGCTTGGCATGAGAAAACAGTAAACAGAGGACAAGGATCTGACAAAGACTGAGGACAAAGGACAGAATATAAAGGAAGAACTAATGAGCTAAAACAAGAAACACCTGGGGAAGAAACATGAGGATCAGGTGTGAGTGGGCGGGGCTAGAGCAAAGGCAGACAGGAGGAAGAAAACAAGAGGAAAAGACAGAAAACTTAGAATTAATCATAAGCACAGACACAAATCATGACATAGCCCCCCCAATAAGGGACGGCTCCTGACGTCCCACAACAAAAAAAGACACAAGCATGGGAGGAAGGTGGGGGGGTACAAACTGCAATGACAGGATGGAGGGCTAGAAACAAAGGCAACAAGGAACACAAGACTCAAGACAAATGAAGCAACAAGAACAAACAAAAACCTGACAGGGAACCCCTGGGAGAAAAAACAAAACTGGAAAAAGTCAATGATGTCCCTAGGCACATCTGAAAGTGGCCCCAATTCTGGTGGATGACCATGAACTTCTCTGCCGCAGAGGCCAAAGTCAGGAGGATGGCCTGGAGATCCCCACTCCACGTCCAACAAAGCCACAGGAGCTGAGCAGAGCCAGAGGGAGGAGGCAGCAGCAGACGTGGAGCCAAGGGAAGAGCAGACGTGGAACCAAGGGAGGAGCAGACGTGGAGCCAAGGCAGGAGGCAGGAGCAGACGTGGAGCCAAGGGAGGAGGCAGGAGCCAATGAAGAAGGAGGTTGAGGGAGCCAGAGCCTTGGCGATGGTGACCAAAGGTGACAGAGATGAAGAGGCGATGGCAGCCGACCCAGGTGACATGGAGGCAATGGCAGCCGACCCAGGCGACATGGAGGCGACTGCAGGCGACGACAGCCGACCCAGGCGACATGGAGGCGACGGCAGCTGAACTAGGCAACATGGAGGTGATGGCAGCCGAACCAGGCGACATGGAGGCGATAGCCGACGACCCAGGAACCTCAGGAGCAGAGGGCTCAGCAGGAAAYCCAACAGGAACCAGAGCCATAGGGCCCACAGGAACCAGAGCCAGAGGGCCTGCAGGAACCAGAGCAGGAACCGGAGCACGAGGACCAGGATCAAAGGGGTGGGGAGGGTGGCATTGTGTATTTAGTGTCCACCAGTACTGTATTTTTATTACACARGGTATTGCAGTGTGTTTGTTATATCAATGAGTATATTTGTGCATGGATGTGTGTTKTGAGTGACCATGTCAGAGTAAGAATGTCAACTCATGCATCAATATGTTAGTTTCTTACTGCACACTGTGTGGGTATATGCTGTCACAGAGCTTTCAGGTGAAAGGTGATCCATAGGTTCTTGTTTTGATGCTACAGCTGTTAGAACATCTTTGAGCTGAACAGAAGTCAGGCATGTTGTGGAGGTTTACTTCTGTAAACACAAAGCAGTAATTAGTTTTTAAMAAACCACGYTGCTTGTAAATCAGGTGCAGCTTCAGTTAAGTTAAAAACAAAGAGCTCCTGATCATTTAAAATTGCTGGTAAACTCTGAATTACTAGCTAGGTCTTAATCAAAGGCTTTTACTATTAGCCTGCTATAAATACAATCATGATTAAAATTGTCATTTAAACAAAAGATTACTTTGTSATTAAATCATTACTGGTCTCAGGAAAACTTGGCTTATTAAGAGTTTAAAATCTTGACCAGTCTTGATAACAATAACATTCACAAGAAGCTAGCTGTGAACTATGCAACACAATTAATCGTTTTTTWAATAAAAACTGCATTCTCAACATGTCTAACTAGCCCAAATCATAGCCACATTAATAACCTTTGTGACAAACCAAAACTGTTTGTAAATCTGTCAAGATTTCAGCGAGAAAAGCCTATATTTGTTTGTGTAAATCGCCCAAATCAATACAGTTTCCACAGCTACAACTAGTGTTGCTAGCTGTACCAAGATGGCCACAGTGTAAYGACGCCGGAGTCTCCGCCTCAGTTTATCTAGCTATATAAATCTGTGGTCCCACGGCCCTCTGCGGCCCAAAGTTAAAAACTGTTGTTCTTTTGAGGCCCTCAAGGTGGCGCTCGTGGCCGGCCCATGGGTTAAGAATCACTGGAAATCACTGGAATAGAGCAGTGGTTCCCAAACTTTTTGTCTTCTGACCCACAAAATACCCATGGCAAAAACGTGTGACCCCAAATATTACTGGTCTGAGTACATGAACTTCGTTGCTAACCCTAAAAACACAGGCTTTTTGACAATCTAAACAGCTTATACACAAATATACTTATTTTTACTTATTTTTTGTTTTTGTAATAATTATAGGGAACAAATTACATCTGGAGATTATCCAAGGTGCTTCATGACCCATAATTGGGTCCCAAGCCCAACTTTGGGAACCAAAGTGYAGTGGTTCCCAAACTTTTCAGCTTTTGACCCACAAAATAGTACAAAACAGTATCAGTGACCTGTGCCCCCAACTACTTTTGGATGATGAACATTTGTATCAGGTCAACAAAACATGGACATAGTAACAATATTTTTATACTACATTTATTCATTTTAAATATACTAATCTCACTCCTTTGTACAAACTAAGGCAAAAATGTAATTAATTCAGAAAATCTCTTCAGGACCCCACCTTGATGTTTCAGGACCCCACTTTGGGTCCCGACCCCAACTTTGGGAAACACTGGAATAGAGTATTTATGAAGAGCTTCTTTCCTGGAATGAGCCCCGTCTTTTGTCTGAATGTAGAGTAGTTGTGTTTGGCTTCACATCACTGACTTTGACCAATAAAATCTTGCCTTACATCTTCAGTGTGAGCACAAACATGAGCTGCTCTGCCCCCACGCTTGTGTTTAAATCATGAATTAAATCATCTTAAAATTGTATTTTATTGGAATGTCAATGTTTTGCAGTTTAGAACTTCAAGTTAAGATTTGAAACCATTTCCAAACTCAAACTAGGTTTGTTTGATTTTTCCCAATATAAAAGAACCTTCAGTAGTAAATCTAGTTTTGTATCCGCTTTGTATATAAATCAAAGGCATCAGAAAAAGAGTTTCCATTCTTTAGATCTGAATTTATAGAACAAAAAGTATCGACCTGGCAACAATGGACACTCCTGAAATCATTAGACCTGTCTATAAATAAGTCCTGATTCACCTGCTAATATACTGTATGTAGCAAGACCAAACCAAAACCAGACCAGCTGACCACAAGGTTGTTGGAAAAAAAATGCCTGACTGAAATCAATTCTTCAACACAGCACTGAGCCAAGTACACAAAATGACAGTTTAGTTTTTCTGTCTGTTCTGGTTATGAAAATTTTCTGACTGCCAACTTGGTAAATACCCTTAAATTCTGATCTTTGTCTCCTCTTGAACCCTCCTCAATTTGATCTCATTATGAAATATATTATTGTCATTTAGTCAAAACAATTCTAAGTTCATTTGTTTTTTTAGTCACCTCTCAAATGCCTAACTTGCTAGACAAGATTCTCCTGTTCAAAGAATTTCTTTGTCTGATGGGTTCTGTTTAGCCTCTCTGGCCTGGGAATGCCTCGAGGTCCCCCAGGATGAGCTGGAAAGTGTCACTGGGGATAGGGATGCCTAGGTTTCCCTCCTGGATCTGTCACCGCCATTATGGATGAGTGGTAGAAAAAGGATATAGAGTTTTTATACAATTAATCTTTTATTAATTCAGAGTTTTATTTTTGTTTGAATATTCATAATTGGTCCAGTCATTTTACTGTAAGTCTTCAGGTCACAGAATCAGTTTCATACCACATTTTATGGGATTTATTATCACCTGTTTCGATTTAGGTTGCATGAGTTCTTTTTTAAAAGTGCAATACAAATTTTATCTGTGAAATAGATTAAATCCTGGTGACGAGTGTAGTTTTATGATTCACTGACAAACACGACAAACCACTTCATTTTATTGGTCAACTGCTCATTAGCCTAAAAGCATAATTGCCTAAGTCGTTTTATGACTTTGGCAATTATGCTATTAGGCTAATATGTTGTTGATGAAAGGTGATTTATTATTTAATATTTAAGTGTGATTTTTATCATTTGTATCAAATCCTGCACGGTCTGACTCACATACACCAAAATGAAAAGGAAATTCCTGCGACATGAGAGTGAGGCCTTGTGACATACGCAAGGAAATCAAGAACCGTGAACTTTTCAAGACATTTTGGAAACGGACTCTCGAGTGCCGTTTGTTGTTTAACATGWGCAGCACATGAGATACAGCCATCAGTGAAATGACAAGTTTAGGTTTTAGTCTGCCAGTTGTAAATAAACTTTACAGGAAAATAGATTTTTTTWAAATAAACTAATAAATCTAATTATCAGTAAGTTTTCTCTGTCTGTAAAACCGACCTTTTCATTTTAATCAATATGAATTAGTTATGTTAGTTACAAATCTCGTTTTGTGTTACCATGGCGATGCAAGCTGGGATTGTTCTTGATCATTTACATAAAGTTAAAAAGTGCCTGCCATATGTAAAGATGCAGCTCAGAGCAATTCTAGTGAATGTTAAACAGGTTTTTAAAGCACATGCAGATTTATATCCTTTTTCGTTTTGCTTTGCTTTTTGGCAAAGATTGATGTCACGGTTTCTAAATGCAGTGGAAACTGAATTATATATATTTAATTTTTTTAAAGCTCTTAAGTTAAATAGATCAGGTCCATCTTTATGTCACTATGTTAGATATGAGTCCACAGGCAGCAGACAACAGCAGGATACAGATAGTCAGCTGTGTCCAAAGTTCAAAAACACCATCTACAACTCACTAATTGGCGCGCTATATCTTGTTTGTTTCATCGGTACACAAACCAAAGTCTCTGCTGGTTGCCAGGCTACCAGGTTTTCATACTTCAGGAAGTTCAGAGTGAAAACATGTTGCATTTAAAAAAAAATAAATAATCACTCCAAAGCCCATATTATTGATTTTACATCTCTGTGGATGATAAAAAAAAAATGTTATAAAGTAAAGAATGGAAAAGAAAAAGAGGATATCATTGAAATTTAAACCAACCCAGGGAAGCTTTTTTTTTTCATCCCTCCACGGAAAAGGATCATATTTCCCAAGAGCCACAAACACCATCAAAACCAACTGATAGACTGTATTCAGACTATGGAAGGGATCAAACACAGCGTCGTGGCATCTCTAATGCTTATGTCAGAGTCACAGATAAAAGTCCTCTAAAAGCCCCACATCTGTTCCTCCTCTGCAAACATTTACCACGTTGTAAAGTGGTGGCACTACAGCAATAAAAAGGAAGTTTGAAGCTGTCAGGAGGGGATGCACAGTTTGCGAGTACTCTGCCTGTTTTCAATATCAGCCCAATAGCTTCAGATCCCCAGGTCCCTGATGAGGTTTATTGCAGCGTTGCGTCAGTTTTTAACAGCTTAGAGGCTAAATGAGGAATGTGTTAATTTACAGTTGTTGCAGTGGGGATAAAATCAGTGAGGCTAGGAAGAAGCTATAACCCGCTTCTGTTGCTGGCCGAAGATGATGATGGTGGTGAAGATGCTTGTGTGTGAAGTTAAAACTCCATCTTGGCACTCTTATCGATACGCTGACATTTAATTAATGGTGCCACCACACAAGCATTGAAGCATTCATTTTACTATCCAGCCATTATTCTTCCATCTCTAGGATCATTTTTATTGACTGCTCCTCCTGTCGCTTTAGAAAAACCATACAGYAAAATACATAAAAACATGGCTCAATCAAGAACAGTATGCATTACATTTTTGGCTAGTTTGTTGTGCAGTGTTGACTAAATTGGCAAAAAAAAAAAAAACCACTGCAAACATTGGAGCTTTTCACCTCTGGCACATTTCCAGAAACATTATTCAAAGTTTAAATTGGGTCCCAGAAAAATTATGACTGAACAGGCATTTTGATTCTCCATGATTTATGATTTTATAAAGTGTTTTTAAATTGTTTTCTGTTTTTAAAATTATTCCTGCTTCTTTGGTTCATTGTTTTGTCTCTGTGTCAGGGGTGGACTGGGACAAAAAAGTGGCCCAGGAATTTAGTACCCAACTGGCCCATTCAAGGTCCGGGCTGGCAGATGTCTGCAAATGGTGGAGGCGGAAAGAACAAACGTCATCTGTGTACAAAATCTAAGGATGTAATGTTGAGGAATCAGTAAAGYTATTGAGAAAGCCGAGCAGCAGTTAGCTCGCAGGCATTGACCCTCGGAGTTCCATGTGGTCATTTTTGACTCATTTTGATTTTACCCCTCCAAAATAACATTATTATAATCTAATGTGGTATCATTTTCTTTTTCCAGCACATGAACTGTGTGAATTTAAACTTATTTTTTATTTGAATATACTATTATTGTATATTAGACCTTAAACAAACAAACAAACAAACAAACAAACAAACAAACAAACAAACAAATAAATAAATAAATAAATAAATAAATAAATAAATAAATAAATAAATAAATAAATAAAACTTTTAGAATGCATGATGTAAATTTCTAAACTGATGTTAAAACATTTTAATCAACACAATTTTATAAAATTAGCAGCTACTGAGCACAGTTTGGATCTAGTCCACACACATGATAATGGCTTTATTTATTTAACAGCTAAATGCATTGTTTAAAAAGTTAGCAAACCAGAAAAAAATACAGCCACCTACATGACTACCATCCTCCTCCTGGTGAGATTGTTCTCCAGACGTAGGTTCCAGTGAGGATGAGGGTGATGCACCAGCAGAAAATAAATGTCAGTTTYTGACACTTGGCTGAATTTTCTTGTAGATGCTTTTTCTTTTCTCTCAATTTTTGTTACCCTCCCTTACGTTTATTCTCCATTTTCGCTCGTTTTCTTCTTACTTATTCTTCAGCAAACTTTTCTTCTTCTTCGGTCTTTGTTGGTGGTTGGTAAACAATGAATCGGTGCATTATCGCCATCTACTGGTATTGAGCACAACTACACAATTTTTTTCCGCGCTGCCTGTGCCGGCCCAGTGATGCACCAGCCCACCGGGAAAAGTCCCAGTACTCCCAATGGCCAGTCCGCCCGTGCTCTGTGTTCAGTTTGTGTTCCTCTCTACCATCAGCTAGTTCTACCACTCCCACCTCACCTGATCTCCATTGTCATTAGTCACAGCTGCAGCCACCTCCCTCATTAAATGGGACACTTGTATAGCTAACATATAYAAACCAATCAGTGTTAATCACATTCATACATCAGAGGCATTGGGGGTAAAGTGTCTTGCCCAAGGAGACAGCTGGAACGGGGGATCAAATTAGCAACCTACCAGTTAGGACAACTCCTCTAACCATTCTTCCACAGCTGCCTACAAAATTTTGTCTTTGCAATTCATGGTATAATTTATTTCCATTTCATGAGTATAGGGCTTACCAGGGAGTGGGGTTTGAACCCATGAGGACATCTGTCCATTGGATTTTAAGTCCAACACCTTAACCACTCGGCCATCCTGGTACTAAAAGGCAAAACACCAATGAACCAAATTTGACTTCAACCATAGACCATAGAAATCATAYATGTGGATACCATATGGACATTTCAGTGTGACTGCCATCTTGGATGGGTTCCTCTTGTGCCTCCATCAAATTTTTTTGTACTGAGGAAGCTGTTTGCCCAGTTGAAATAATCATAACTCCACAAATTTCTACCCAATTTTCACCCAGTTTGGTTTGTAACAGTAGAGATGTAAAGATGGCGAGGTCATGGCACCTTGGCAACAATGAACGTGTCCCAAAAGGTGCAATTCTAGTACCCTCTAAACATCAGCTCCTCTTATAACTTAAACATACACATGAAATTTGGTACATCAGTCCAGTACTGACAAAAACCTTTTTTGGTACCGTATTCCAAAACCTACAGGAAGTCAGCATTTTGAACAGAAAGGCAAGTTCACTTTCACACCAACTGTTATTTTGTTCTCAATTGGGAGATTACTGACATCAAATCTGAGCCAAACCTTCAAAATCTAGCAAATAAAATGTATCAATAGTTGAAATTTAATTAAATTGGCGTGGGTGTGAAGTTTTTTTGAGTCTGCTTGTTTTCACATCACCATGACTGGGGATAATATCACTTTAAGTTGTTCAAACTTTGCAACAAAGTTTCATGATACATAGGCAACAAGTCTTGTATGTGGCCATATGGTAATGTCTCAAATTCACCATTGTGCCACCTAGTGGCAGTGCAAAAATACTCAGTGCTTGAAAAAGATTTCACTACAGACATGTGACTGCTTTGGCTAGATATATGCCCAATCTGGATCGCCCCGGTGTGCGAGGGTATCTTCCCTCTCTTTTGTTATGACACAATAAGATGTACCCAACTGTATCATGTAAAGGGTAGATACCTAAATGTTGTTATGTTTCATATTCAAAATATTAAAAAAAAACTCAGGAGATCTGTTAGTGATCAGAGTGTGTATTAAAGATGACTCTCAACTACAAGCACAACAAACTTTAGCTTAATATCTTCAAATCTGAGTTATTTTAAGCTGAGACTGAACAACTGTTGTAGCCATCTTGAACTGGTCTGACCCCAGAAATTAATCAGTTTTATATGTACACTGCCTTTTTAATTTCAGTAAATAACCCTCCAAACTAACCCCMCTCCCCATTTTTTTCAAAGTATACTGTATTGTCTTTTGAATGGCTCTCAGGTAAAATACTCTTGCTGGACAAAACACAATAAAGCCAGTGTTCGAGTTCTGATTGGTTTGACAAAATGTTCGCTGTGGTACAACAAAAAGCTGCTGCGACTGATCAAAGGGCCAGCCTCCGGGGGTAACCATGGAAACCTGTCTTTTTCACTATGACACTGCAACAAAACACCTTATCTGTTCTTTTTAGTAGTTTTTTATTATTATTTTTGGGCTGATTCAATGGGACAGAACACGTTGAATGTGCTGTGATAGTTTGACCACCGTCAAAACAGCTTTTAAAATGTGTAAAAAAATAATGAACTCAGGAAATGCTATCTCTGTGAGCAACTGTGAGCTTCTTTTCTTTTTCAAAATGCAAATTTAAGTTTTCAAAACTCAAGCTAACAGATTTACTGAAAGGTCTGAAATTATTGATCTCACATGAATCTGAAGTTTGTACTAAATGTGGCAGCCTTCACAAGTGGTTCTGTAAGTAAACCACCACCAACCTTTGTGTTGGTAACAAATCTGGTAGGTAAATGTCTGTCAGGTGCTTTTTTTGCAAAAATTAAACACTTTGTGTTCAACTATGTGGTATTTACCAAAATACTTATTCACTGATGGAGAAACAGCATGATTCTTAAGGTTGAAAATAAGATCCTGTTGTGCTGAGAAATGACAGAGCTGTAGATGTTAGCTAATGTAATGTTAGCTAATTAGTCTGGTTGGTGGAAAAACCTATCTGACTCACAGCACACTTGAATCTGGGGCTACGTTCACACTGCAGGCAAATCCGACCCAAATCTGATTTTTTTGACCAATCTGACTCATATTCGATTTTTTTATGACAG
>NW_013952674.1:412672-425501 GCF_001266775.1 Austrofundulus limnaeus | reverse complement strand
AGGCTGGATTGTTAAATAGATGTGGAACAGTATAATCTGTATCCTAATAACTTGTTGTTTTGAAAGGATTTGATCTTTTTTGTTTTGCTAACTGCAGATCATTATTGTTTGAATTTGTATTTGAGAAAAAAGGGGCAGATATTATAAGATTTTTTTCTTCATTCTGCCACCTTTCATTTCATTATGTTTGTGTTTTTTTATTGTATATAAATTGTTTCGTTTTTTTTAAAAGAAATGAATAAAGTTAAAAAAAAAATGTAATGTGAACGTTCACACAAAAAGATCGGATTTTTTTTTCAAAAAATCGGAACTGAGCATTAAGACCTGCATTGTGAACGTAGCCTGGGACTGGGCAGTTGCTGCTGTTCCAGTAACTGCAGGCCCAGAGACAGAATGGTAAAAAATGCAATTTTGAACCAAGTTTTAAGACAGAGATTGAAGATACTGTAGGTCAGCATGGAGTAATTTCTTTGTGGTGGACCTCTCTCCTGATTATTTCTACTGTTTTACAGACGGATCCCTTATAAAGGGGTCAGTCGGTGCAGGGGTGCTGATTCTGCACAACCACAGTGAAAGAGAGTACAGTTACCCACTGGTTTTGTAAAGGTATCTCAAGCTGAGGTATATGCAATCCACCAGTGTGCGGCTCTCTCAAAGAACTTCAGTGTACGCAGAAGGAAATATTCATCCTAACAGATAGCCAAGCTGCTATTGGAGCTCACCAAGGGCCACATTTTACCTCACTACTGGCTTGGGAGTGTGCTGAGGCAGTAAACCAACTGGGGAGAGATTACAGTGTTACTGTTAAATGGGTACCAGGATATACTGGCAAACTGAGAAGGTATCATCTATTTGAATCAGCTGTGTTGAAGCAGGGACAAATCTAAAATTTGCAGGAAACCGGCCCTTGAGGTCCAGAGTTGGACATGCCTGCCATATGCCATAGCATAACCATAACTAATTACATAAGTAAATTTTTAATGAGGTTTAAGAGATGCTGTAAAGTTGTATTTTACTAAAACCCCTATGAAAAGGGAGTCAACTTTAAGCCTGAGCATCTGAGCACCTTTTCTGTCACCAGCAAATGATTTTGTTTCACCCACCAGTCGTTCCTGCTGTATGTTGGTACCATAGCGGAGGTTTCAGCTGCAGAGAACACCAGGCATTGTCCCAGGGAACTCCTCCAGCTGGGTTGGCTGCCAGACATCGCAGACCCCATGTCTGTATCTCAATGGCCCAACAGTCAAGGCTGGTAGCATCTGGTGAAGGTGGGAAGCCGTGCCTCTGTTCAGGGCGACAGGATAGTGGTTGATCTCGTCCCTCGTCAAGCAAAACGGATTTAACGACGCATTGAGTTTAAAAACTAGCTTACTTTCACTTTCTATCAATTCAAGCTCTTGTGAGAGACGGCACATTAGGTTTAATGTTTTCTAACGAAATAACATCAAAAAAGCAACCAAGAAAGGAAGGCCTGCACGTGAGATTGTCCTGACGCCATGAGGTGCATYGTTCTCCAACTAGACAAAAAACTGGGCGTGTTTAATTTTAAATGCTTTGCATATCATTAACAGGAACTTCAGGTGCTCAGTAACTAAGTTTATATAGCTTATTGATTATCTAATAAACAAAGCAAACCTAAGGTTTAAAACGTGCATGCATAAAGTCGATTGACTTAAACAAAAAGAGTAAATCGATAAATGATGAGCTAACATGTAGCATTCAAGCGTTAACAGCTGCTATTGTCTCAGAATGGTGTCCTAACTRAAGGAAGCCCATAACCAACGGCAAAGGCTGCATTCCATCCTAAAATACTTATTTGCAAACTTCAACATTTAACCACAATATTTTAGATTTAACTTTTACATTTAGATTTTGATTAGACTGTGGCTGAGTGGTTAGGGAAGTCATTCCTCTAATGTGAGAAATGGTGGTTCATTTTCATCACTATTAGGTCGCATGTCAAAGTGACCCTTTGCAAGACACTGAACCCCCACTGCCTGTGATGTGTGTCCCATCACTGTCTAGTCTCTATAAACTGATTTACCTGTATTAGCTTTGTAGTGAGATCTAATAGAGTGCTTATAGTGTGATTGGGTAAATGAGGACACAAATTGTAGTGTGAAGCACTTTGAGTATCCTGATTGGACAGAAAGGTGCTATCGAAGTACAGTCCATTTATTTAGGATTTACATATAGTATTTAACAWTTAAATTCAAGATTTAGTAAAATTTGTCAAATCTATGGACAGTGAGCTAAATAACAAATGGTAAATGGATTGTACTGCACCTTTCTACACAACCAGGACACTCAAAGCGCTTCATACTACAAACTGTGTCCTCATTTACCCATTCACACAGCACTCTATTACATCTCTACAAAGCTAACACAATCAGCTGTGGAGACTAATCAGTGCCAATCACATTCATACACTGATGGGACACACATCAGAGGCATTGGGGTGAAGTATCTTTCCCAAGAACACAACAACTTAGACAGCTGGACGGGGGATCGAACTGATGACCTTCCGRTTCCAGGACGACTCCTCTAACCACTCTGCCATAGCCACCCCAAGTAACAATAAAATGTTAGTGGAATATTTTTAACTTGGATTTTACAATCAGAAAGTGAGATAAAAAATGTAAATGCATTAGTGAGATTTTTTAAGATTTTATTTTACACTTGGCGGCCCATACTACCATGCCTAATTTGGGCTCCGTATATAAAACGGATTGGGCAATAAAAAAAGTTGTGTCAGCTAAGTTCAATTAACTGTAGTGGTCAGCTTAAGATTGTTTRCAAACCACCCAATATTTCATGGAATATTTTGCCAACATACTTACGTATAAACCCACACTGGCAAAAACCTTATTGCCTTTTAGCAGCAAGCAAAAATGAGGCCAAAAACACAAAGGATTTGTTTATTTTAAAGTGTTTATCACTCTGAATAACAATAGTTATCAAAATTTACTTTAGAATGTTTAAAATTCTTTGCGAATGATCCACACTAGCATTCCGCAACTGTTGCAATCACACTAAATAGTTTGTGCAGAGCAATTGCTCTATACAATATACGCTTACCAGCTTATAATGAGTTGTGACAGTTACCCTGGTGTGAACAGACAAGCCTGTCAATAATCTTGTAACATGTAGATCATACAGTTTAGATGGGTTTGAATCCTCGCTGAGCAGCAGCTTCTGCAGAATCTTTAAGGACTAAATGGTGCCAAGATCCTTGATGTCTTCAAACTACTCCAATCCCAAAAAAACATTTCCTAATAGCTTATCAAAATGCTAATTTATGAACCTTCATATTAGCGTCAATTCCACATACAGTCATTCCAGGTCTTAATGATGGCACTAGCAGCTAGCTGCTGCTATTTGCAAATAACAAAACAAAATATMATATATAAATTACTGCATCATGTAAAATTGTTCACGAATGGGGGAAGAAGGGAGHGGGAGATCGACAGGCRGATTGGCGYAGCGTCTGCTGTAAAGCGGGCGCTGTACCGGTCCGTCGTGGTGAAGAGAGAGCTGAGTCAGAAAGCGAAGCTCTCAATTTACCGGTCGATCTACATTCCTACCCTCATCTATGGTCATGAGCTTTGGGTCATGACCGAAAGAACGAGGTCCCGGATACAAGCGGCTGAAATGGGTTTCCTCCGCAGGGTGGCTGGGCTCTCCCTTAGAGATAGGGTGAGAAGCTCGGTCATCCGGGAGGGACTCAGAGTAGAGACGCTGCTCCTCCACATCGAGAGGAGCCAGTTGAGGTGGCTCGGGCATCTGGTAAGGATGCCTCCTGGACGCCTCCCTGGTGAGGTATTTCGGGCACGTCCCACCGGGAGGAGGCCCCGAGGAAGACCCAGGACACGCTGGAGGGACTATGTCTCTCGGCTGGCCTGGGAACGCCTTGGAGTTCCCCCGGAGGAGCTGGAAGAAGTGGCTGGGGAGAGGGAGGTCTGGGCCTCCCTTCTGAAGCTGCTGCCCCCGCGACCCGACCCCGGATAGGCGGAAGAAAATGGATGGATGGATGGATGGATGTAAAATTGACAAAGGTGTGAACAGAAATTGCACAAAGTACCACATAGATGCAAGTTTGCACACAGCAATCACTGTGTGAGGGGTGGCGTACGTCCTAGACAGGTCGCAAGTCTGTCACATTTCCACATAGAGACAAACAACTACCGGTATTCACTCTCTCACTCACACCTATAGGAATAATTTAGAGTTGCAAATGCACCAAAAGCCCCTTCTCCATTGTCAAGTCTCACTCTAACCACTTCATGTCTGTTCGGTTCTATTCAAGTGTAGCAGTGTGTCCCTCATTCTCTGGACCTGATTTTGGGTGGATGCTTTGGTTTTATTATTCGTTAGTTGGACTTTTTAATTTTTAAAATTTGTTGCAGCACTTTTTATCAGTGTACGTGTAGCAATGGGTGGCCAGTTTGTCTGAATTCTCCTGAAATACCTCTTCATTTCTGACTGCTCCATCGAGCTCAAGCTGTATGCAACTCAACATATAAAACGCCTCTCTCCATGAGGAGTTTGCAAGTTTTGCCTTGGCTCAGTTAAGCCACAGGCCGCAGTCCGCTCACGTTAAATTGATTTGCACACAATATTCGGTTTGACCTGCCTGGAACCATGGTGGATCTAACAACCATGCAACAACTGAAAATGGAGAATCTGAATCAATGAGAAGCACTTAAAGCCACACCTGAGGAAAAGGGGCTTAACAGTCATGTTTTTTGGTCTGTGTGAGGAACCCAGKGTACCTGCATAAAATGCACATGTGCAGCAAGAACATGCAAACTGTACCCAGAAAAGTCCCCTGACCGGATTCAATCCTGCTCAAACAAAAATAAAAAGCCATTTGATAAATTCAGTATATATAGGGTTTTACTTGCAAAAACATTTAGCAAAATTGTTTCTTTAGAATGAAAAAGAAAACAGGGAGAAACCAAATTGGGGAGTTTGACATTATTTTAGACTGCCAACTGCCAAACAGCTGTGATCACGATTTTTTTTTTATTGGAAGATGAATCATTTTGTTGGGATTGTGGCTAACGTCTATACCAAAATGAAGTCCAGTTCTCTCCCATTCAACTGTGATGTTAAGGTTGTTGTGTTTCCTCAGATGGAATGAGCTTATTGTACGTCCTCGGCCAATTATGCCAGGCTGAATAGCRTGTGGGCTCTGCTGTCTTTAGACAGTAATGTGTCACAGCACTATCTCTAACATGTTCAGGAAAAGGCTGTGAGTATCAAAGGCACTGGAGATGAAGGCCTTTCACACACTAAGACTCAAACTTGCACACAGCCATTGGCACCCTCATACAAAACCCTCTTCAGGATGTGCAAGCTTGCTTTAAGGTGTTCTTGTGTATGCTGTGCTCCTCAGAGACACAAACTGAAAGCTACAACAGAATGTGAAGCAGATAATTGTGACCCATCATATCGAAATGAGGATTAAGTCAAATTTGGTCAAAATGACCTGATTACGTTTTCAGATTCTTGGCTTTAAAAGCTACATTTTGACACCTGGATCATTCTGATATCATAATTAAATCCATATACATGACTTAATTTGTCTTGTTTGTTACAATAATACATAAATATTTGGTCTGAATCCTAATTTTGTGTAATTTTAATGAGGAATATTTGATGTCCTTATAAAGAGGAAACCTCAAATTATATTTGAATATTGAGATTTTCCAGCTAAAAAGAAACAAAACTTTGCTAGCTCACAGGGAAAGTCTCAAAATTTTAAGGCGTTTTTCCTCAAAATCATTTTTTTGTTGCAACTGCTCAAAAAAGTGCTTCAGATTTTTGTTTTATGGTTATATTTCAGGCAGTTCGTTCATATGATACATTAATAAGGCATTTATTCATTATATTTTCACAAAATGCAATTTTTGTTAACATTTTAGTCAAAACACTATATTTGCCTATTTCTCCATTTACCACTTTTGGACTTAATCCTCGTTTCGATGTGATGGGTCACAATTAGCTTAAGTTCTTAAAGAAAACATCTGTAGATTTTAGCGCAACACAATAGAAAAGGTAGCAGACAGAACTCCTTCTGTTGTTTATAATTGAAAAATTACTAAAGGTTGAGGAAAGTTAGCTTCCCAAACTATTAAACTCAAATATCAAAGAGGAAATGTTTCTCACGCTGCTCTAGTTTCAATCTGCTGACACATCAGCTCTAACCAGTACACTTGATGCATTTGATGTAAACTTTATCAAAAACCTTAATGTTGTTTCTTATAACCTGAGTTAGGGCCAATGTGAATTTGTTGAAAAGTTTAAAATGTTTCATTAAACATTGTGAAGAAATTAAGTTTAAGGATTACAGGACTGATGGCATGCATGTCAAGTTGTATAAACTGTGTGTAAATTAAACAGATTTTCACCCATTTTGCATGTACACAGACATATTGAGAAATTCTTACAGATTTTGTCAGAAACCTTGATTCAAATTTAATTAAGTATCACAGTCTGCAGGCTGTAATCATCCCCCAATTCCTGCTAATGTCCAATTCCTGGATAATGTCAAAATTGCAGCTATTTTAATAAATATATGGAKATATTTCTACACAAATGCTGTCAGAATGTATCGTTCTGTTTGGGAAGCAGTTGGAAACATGTAGCATGAAGCAAATGTGTACACACACACAATACACGTGTATTTTATTTTGAAATCAGAAATTTCAAAAGGACGACAGCAAGACAGTTTCAAAATAGATATCAAAAAGCTTTTATTTTAATGTTTTCAGCTGTGTTTGGAGTTCATCTTTCACAAAATTAATTATTTTTTGCTCTGACTTCCACATCACTGGATTTATCGCRCAATCTCCTCTATGTCGCACCGGAACGTTGCGGAGGCTGTATAAATTGAGACACAAACCAACAGCTGCGACCTGCGCACCGCAGCGCAGCGGAGCGGAGATGCACGTCGTGTAAATCAGTGTAAGTTAGTGTGCAGTCTTAGAGTGCTGGACTTGAGGGGAAATATATTATTGAGAATGCTGTACTGGAAGTGGCTCAAGTCAGGCAACACTCTTTTTATACTTTCATAATAAATAATACATAACTAATTTGTTTGTCTGAGTATTTAATGAGGAACCAACAAAAGAACCTGAGCTTCTTCGTGTTAYGAAACGTCTGATTATTTCTTCACAAACTTATTGGATTTTCTTGTTAAACCCCTTCTCCTAATTTGTCTTCGATTTACCAACATTCCACCTAACATAATTCTCATCACATGGTGCATTAGGCTAACTCATAGTGGTAAAGATTTTTTTATACATTTCAAAGAGCAGACTGAAGATTATCAGATATAAAAAATGGCTCAGACAAAATATTCAGACTGGTTTTCTCACAAAGATCTTATTTAAAATACCTTGTTGAGAACAATGAAAACAGATTGCTCTGAGACAACACACTGTACGCTTCTTGCACTTTCCTGTTGTTTATATACAGTGCCTTTGTAACCTAGTTTCTTGTTACTATGGTTACCCCATCCTCTGTGGATAGATAACACCCCACCAGTGAGATAGACAGTAAGAGACACACACTGTGATCACATGCACCAGAACTCAATTTAATAGACTGATTGAGTTTAAATGAAATGCAGCTTTAATTGTTTTGTTTTGATGCACTAAAAAAACAATAAAATAAAAAGCTAAATGTGTTCACATTGTCAAGTCCCAATGTCATGAAATGATTACAGAAGCATAAATTTGAGACTGAATAAAAAAATATATTTATCATTCACTAAAAGGTGATTTTTATTTAAATTTTTCCTGTTAATGTGTCATCTGGCAACATTTAGGAACAGCTGAACAGATGAAATGTGGTAGAGCTTCAGTCTCACCGAGTAAAACAGGTTAGAACTGGAACATTTCAAACAGCTGAAGAGTGTGTTCTGATCTGGGCACTACCAAGTCCTGTTGGAGAATGAGGTCTGGTTGGACCAGGTTCAACTTCCTCCAAAACTGTCTACGTTAAGAAATTCTCAGCTGTGTTTATTCACAAAGGGCTGTTATGAACTGAACCCAACCCCTGGTGATGCCCACCCWCCCATCCTTTGAACTACTGTACCTGAAAGGTTGTGGGACACATGGGGTGCTRAACAGTGGCAGTTTTTACACCCTTTCATTTTTCTCAGACCCCCCAGATTTATCATATATTTCTCTATGTTGTAACACACCAAAAAGGCAGCAAATTTTTGTGGACGTTTCTCAGACAGATAAAGGCTAGTTCCAGATTAAAAATGAAAATTTAACACAAGGCCAGCCCCAGCCAATTTGGCCCCCCTGGCCAAATTTTAGGTGGTACCCCTTATGCAGTTTTGTAAATCTCACTGTCAATTAACATATATTCACATACCAGGTTAAATAGTTTTGTCTTTGATTTTTTTAATCTCTAAATAGGGATACTACCGAAAACCGGTATTTTTTCAGTACCGGTTCCACGTGATGAATTTTGACCGGATCGATAAGCTTCAGAATTAACGGTACCATTAAGGGTACCAGAAAAGGGCGAACACAGTGCATGCTGTGTTGTTTAGAAGAAGCTCTGTTATCCTCTGTCCCCTCCTGCAGCCTGCCTGTTTCCTCTGAGCTCTCCTCAACATGAAGGGGAGTGGCTGCTAGCAACACATGCTGCTAGCAACTCGCTACCCGCATGCGCAGGAAAAGATGTGACGTCTCCTTCMTTCAGCGCTGTGTTTACAGAAGTAGCCTATGGAAGCTAGTTATTAGCATGTTGATTCTGAAGTTGCTGTGCAGTCGGAGCTGATTAAATAATTATCTAACCTGCTTGTTTAGTTCAGAGTTTATATCTGAGCCTGCCTCTGACCGGATGCTCCAGTAAAGCATTTATCTTTGGAAAAGAAGCATCGTGTTTAAAGTTAAGTATCGATTGAGTAACTTTAGCATTGACCGCTCGACGTCACTATCATATTTTTTGTGGATTATCAGTCACCAAGGACATCATGGAAAAATTAAAAGAAAAAAATACGAAGCAACTGAACTTCTGTTCTGTGTCTGAAGGCGTGTTCTGAAGACAAGATTTATATCATGGCTCGAGGTTAGTGTAGTTAAATGCCAATTAAGGAATAAGTGGCTTAATTGTAAGTTTTATATCGTTCTAAAGTAAAAGCATTGCATATTCATATTACTTTTGCGTTTTCCCCACCATTAACCAAGCCTCCACACACACACACACACACACACACACACACACACACACACACAGAATTTCAGGCATGTAGTTGTTTATTTATTCTAAATAAAACCAGATCACACTGAGAGCTATTTTTGCAGTTGTTCCCCCACATGTACCTCTCTTATGAAATGTCAAACTCGGAGGGGAAAGAAAAAAAAACTGATGAAAATATGGTTGATATTCTGTGTCACCAACGCTGACCCACACAGAGTCACGTGCACTAGTTTTTTAATTTATTTATTTGTGTAACCACCTACCACCACCAATTCCTTAGGGGGAAACACTGGTTTTATTCTAATAGAAAAGTATCGATAAGAGAACCGTTAAAATACCGGATCAATAAGCAGTACCGATAAGAGTAGTGGTATCGATRAAACCTTAATGATACCCATCCCTATCTCTAAACCAGGTTGTCCAGTTAACAATTTAATTTGTTTCAAACAGAATACCAGAAGTCTGCCTCATMCCCRCCAACATCTGCTGACAGCAATGAGGAATACCTGTTCATGTTAACCAGCAGCTGTGGGGGGAAAAAAAACTCGCGATAAAACGCGAGAATGCAAATAACGTGATCTTCAAGGTTTGTTTGCGCCGCGCGCTGTTTCCAATGCCACAGTATGAACGGTAGCGATTGGCTGTCTCAAAGTTTGCTAAGTGACGTCATCACTTCTGTTGTATACAGGTCGAGAGAGGTGTAATTTCGTTGCGTTSGGAAATGTGAGTAAAAAACAACCAAAACACACCAGGAAGTACAAATGAACTTTCTTTTTTTCATTTTTTGTTTAATTTAATATCTCAGTTTCTTCTTTCAGTTCAACACTCATCTTTATCTAGGCTTGAGAAAGGTAAAAGTATTGCAGTGATTTATTTCAGACAGAGTTCATATTTACAATCCGAAACTGATCGCGCATACACGTTACATTAGAGGTCTGCCTGCAGTGGGCAGCGGGTTTTGCCTCCTGACGTCACTGATACKTCACGCCTTTTTGTCCAAATGTGTCACTGACCTTCGTTTCATTAGTCCTATAGAAACAGGCATTTCAGTCATTCTAGAGAGTGCTTTTAAACAAGCTCTCTCCTGTTTTTCTGGGAAAAAAAATAATCTGTTTTTTCAAGATGTTTGAAAATAGTTTTTACCAGTTGGTAAATTTTACTGAATCCTGCAATCTGGATGGAAAATCAGAGGGATTGTCCATTGCAAGTGACTCAAAGGTTTATCACGTGGAAAAGTTTTTCGGATGAGGGGCTTTTGGATTAGTGGCTGAATGTCGCAGAAATGACCAAGAAAGGGTTGCTCTCCAGTTTATGGGAAAAGAAAATGGGTACTCTGCCAACAAGGAGTAGGAGGCAATTTTACATCTGAGAAACTTTAATTCTGACCAGATCAATGTTATGACATGCTTTGACTGGTTCRTTTATCAGGACTTGTATTGTATTATAAAGTTGATTGATTTTGGTCTGTGTCATTCAATTTCAGATTTATCTGAGACGGATGTATTTCAGGTTAAAGCTTTACAGAGCCCCAGAGGTCTACCTGGGCTTTCCAGCAAYTGAAGCCACGGACATGTGGGGGGCTAGTTGTCAGTTTGGGGGAGCTTTTTCTTGGCCATGACATGTTTCGAGGTGAAAATGAATATGAGATTTTAAGATCAATTTTTCAATCTTCTCGGTCAGCCAGACAAACATGTACTTGACAGAGCATAGAGAGCCACAAAGTATTTTACGCTTGACCAGACGGACTCATAAAGTATCCGGAGATTCAAAACAGCTAGACAAGACCAACAGGAGAATGAGGAGAGAATCAGAGAACAAAATAACGAGTTATTTTGTTTAGATGATGTACTTGAAATGACATCTTATAGACAATCTTCATAAGATACAAGATTTGAAAGAATTCATAGACCTTTTAAAAAAATGATAGCTGTGAATCCTGGAGACCGGATCAATCCTAAAACATGACTTTATTACAAGTCAAGAATACTATCATATGGAAACTTTTGCAAGGCCTGGATGGTATTCAACACTTTACCCAAAGCTGGGGACTCACCGACACAAGTGCGCAGGCGACGTTCAATGTCAACATGAAAAAAGTGGACACCGTGATGCCTACCACCACCCCCTTTGATTCCCTTGAAGAGAGGATTTGGGACATGTTGGCTGAAAAAMTTCCTGKAAAGAAATTTAAGATACTGAGTTATGCTGAAGGAGTAGCCAGGTTGAGAGCAGGGGCATCAGGTGCCTTGGGTTTCCAAAACTGGACTGATTCAGAGGAGATGGAGAAGCAGGTAATGGAAGAAATCGAGATGATCAAATAGGGGCAACCAACCATGGGGTGGATAAACACCATGGGAAAAAAAGAGAAGAAAAAAGGGTCTCAGAAAGGGTCTCAATTGATTTCATAGTATTACATCCCCATCAGAATCATTGAACAGATGGTGTTTGGTGAACTAATGGACTACCTGAGCAGAAGGGAAAACTTGCCCATGGCTGTAGGGCATATGAATCCCATGGACTATTTTCAGCTCATAGCAGAGAAAAAGTTGGCAGCTGGAAGGTCAGTTGAGGATGGAAATTCCTACTTCATCACTGACGACATTGCTGGTTGGGACGCCAGAGTGCGTCGAAAGGTTTTGGAGGAGGAGTACCAACTCCTGGAGAGATTTTTTGATGAAGGTACAAAACCCCTGGCAAAGGGTTTGTACGGGATGTTTTGTTCTCATGTGACCTTGTTGAAAAGGCCAGGTGAAAAGGGTGTGGAGCTGAGTATAGTCCAGGAAAGCAAGGGAAGACTGTCAGGCTTTGTTGGTACCTACAYGATGAACACGGTAATAAACACAGTCAAGACCGTGGCCCACATTTGCACAGCCTTAGGGGTTACCCCGGAGGACGTTTGGGCTATGTTCTTGTCACAGAGGTTGGTTTCATCAGTGGGGATGACAAGGTGGTTGCTGGCGGCGAGATGGACATTGACAAGTTGRCTAAGAGTGTGGCATACTCGGCAGGCTCTGGGTATGCCAAGAAGGAAAAAGATCTGCTAGAGCACAGTGCTGTGATTGATGACTTTGAGAAATTAGAATTTTCCTCACATAGGTCCATTAAAATAGGGTTCATGTTATGGCCAAAGTCCATTTGTGTGTGTAAGTTTGTGTGCTGGTGGAGACTCAGACTGTCTGCAACCCAGTTAGACYATTCATCTTCACCTTGTCCAATCCCCCCRCCTKGTTCTTCTTCTGCGAMACCTCCTGCAACMCACTTGGACTGTTCATCTTCACTTGTCCAAKCAGTGACGACATCTCCCTATTTAAGACCAGCTGTTCAGGGCGGCTGTCACTTAGCAGATTGCCWCTTTGTAGGGTGTTGTTTTGTGCTTGAGAGAAATGTTTGGCCTTAGCCCAGTTTAATTCTGCCTGTCTACCTGTTAAATAAGTTAGTCCTTTTTAAGTTTTGTTAAGAGGATTAATCTGTGTGGGGACCTTGTGAGCCATCTTGTGGCTTTTGGTGTATTTTAATTGTTGTTTGATTAAGAACCCACAGCTTTACAGTATGTTTTCTTTATTTGTCCTTTGTTTTGGTTATTTAAATTTAACTAAGTAATTTG